>NC_072428.2:95820000-95872500 GCF_028878055.3 Symphalangus syndactylus | reverse complement strand
AGCCTTTTAGACACTTTTTAAACTTCTACCCATGAGATCTAGGATTTCAAGAGATTAGTTTGTTTCTGAAGTCCCTTAGGTGAATGGATAAGGTTATTTAGGAATAGTTGTGGAAAGGGGGAAACAGGAACAAGAAGCCTTACCTTGGGAGTCCTAGTTCCACTCAGCAGCCATCTCTGTCCTTCGTAACTATCCATCCCAATTTTGTGGCATGATGCATTGACATGGCATGTGAGCCTAGTGGTTTAGTGTAACCTCTCTAGGATCCATTTGATAAATTAAAATTCCAGCTCTAGGCCAGGCGCAGTGGCTCACATCTGTAATCCCAGCACTTTGGGAGGCCGAGATGGGCAGATCGCCCTGAACTCAGGAGTTCGAGACCAGCCTAGGCAACACGGAGAAACCCCGTCTTTACCAAAAATGCAAAAATATTAGCCAGGCGTAGTGTTGTGCTCCAGCTACTTGGAAGGCTGAGATGGGAGGATTGCTTGAGCCTGGGAGGTGGAGGTTGCAGTGAGCTGAGATTGTGCCACTGCACTTCAGCCTGGGCAATGGAGCAAGATCCTCCCTGTCTTAAAAATAAAAATAAAAATAAATTCCAGCTCTACACCTTATTCCCTGCGTGACCTTGGGCAGATTACTTTGCCTCTGTGTTTCTGTTTCCGTATCAAAATGGAAATAATAGTTTATCTCAGAAAGTTTCATGTTGATTAAAGGAATTTGCATGTGGAAAGCACAGTGATACAACAAAGTTTGCTTTAAAAAAAAAAAAGTTTCACAATTATTAACTAAGGGATAAGCTACAGAGATTTATAATGAAATCTTTTCCAGAGTTTTCACTTGTGATTACTATGGAAAGGGAGATGTTTGTGACTCTTCCTCTTATCAGAGCTGTGATGAGTCCTTACCTCAGCCCAGAGAGAATCCAGGGACAGGGCAGGGGATTATGCTCTGTGTGTGTGCACAGGCATGTATGTAAGATAAAAACAAGGAGGTGCAAGTTGCCTATACTGGAAAAAAAATTTTTATTACTTTTTAGTAATTGTGTATTTTCAGTCAATTTGGACTATTGTAATTAAAGAAAAAAATAATAGGTAGATCCAAGTTGTAGTTTTGTAATTGGGGTGAACATTTATGTTGAGTTGTCTGATTTGCCTAAATGAAAGAAGTAGGATTTTTTGGGGGGTCCTTATCTTCTAATATAGTTACATAACTACCTACAGTAAAGCAGGGTTTCTCAGCAGGGGCGCTATGGACATTTTGGGCTGAATAATTCTTTGCTGTGGGGCTCATTCTGTGTCTTACTATAGGATGTTGAGTGGCTTCTCTGACCTCTACCTACTGGATAGCAATAGCAGCCCCCACCCTACTCCTAATCTTGACAAGCAAAACCATCTCGGGACATTGCCAATATCCCCTAGGGTGCAAAATCACCCCCAGTTTGGAACTACTGCCGTAAAATATAACATGCCCCCGTTTATTATACTGTATTTCATGCTTTTCTGTATTTAAATTTTTTATCAAAGTAAAATATGTGTTTATGCCCAGAAACGACTTCTGTGGAATCACAGCCGCATGTAGAAAGTTGACTCGTTCAGCTTGCACAGAGCTAGCCATTGGAATTATTTCCCCATCACATATACATGCAAAGTGTAAAACAGGTTATCTTACAGCAGTCCATAAAATTGCAGTCCTTTCCACTTCAAAATAATTTTTTTAAAGGCAAAAGAAATAACACCTTCATGTACACAGATCCCACAGAATTTGTCCGCCACACTTGGCACTAGTCCTCTCAGCAGAAAGCCATACGGCTGCATACCCTGCCCATCAGACAGAGATAATCCTTGGATGTCACTGCTACTTAAAAAAAAACAAACAAAAAAAAACATAGTTTAGGACCAGAGAACCTGGCTGTCATTCAATAGACACGAGAGGATTAGATTTTTTTTCTCCTTCTCAGAGAGGGCTTTTTATTCCCTTTTCTGATTATATTTTTGAATGCCCTTCAAGTAGCTGTTTTTCATGTTGATGGTGATGCAGTAGAATTTAATGAACTGTGAGCTAAAGCAGAGAGGCTGGGCAGAAAAATAAATGAGTGGCAGAAACTCACCCCTGGAGTGAGGCATGGCATGTCCTGGCTGGCACCCCATCCTTCTGTGTACATCCAGATGCTGATGCTGGTTGGATACCGAGAACAGCATGTCTCAGCAGTGCTACACATGGGAGCCTAATTAATGAGGATCCAAGGTTCCCTGCAATTGTTCTTTTTATTTTGTCTATCTCCAGGTGACCTCTGGTTGAGGAAGAGACAAACCATGTGTGCCTCTGAGCCCTAGAGAGAGTTAGTCCCTCCCGATGTCAGTGCCCCCTGGGCTTCCCAGAGTGTCAGGGGCATTATCACCTGCTAATTATCCCGCCAAGACTTCCTTTCTGAAAGTGTTGATTGCTATTGCATGGGGCTTGGGTTTTTTGTCAACTAAGTTAGATTTGTTTGCTGACATTAAATTGTTGTTATTGTTATTGTTAGTTGTCTTTTATATGACTAGATATTTTTTAACATCAGAAGTATAAAATAATTAAAGGAAATTATTCTCATTGAACATATTCTTTGTCAAGTTTGATAACATTAATTAATAATACTTGGCAAAAGCACATGAATCTGTTCAAACTTTATTTCGTTAGTAGAATTTTTTTAGCTTTAATTTGATCAATCTTTCCCAAATCCATAATTAACTCCTGGTATTGATATCATCTTTTGAGTTCCTTATGATCAGAAGCAATGTCTGCTATTGTTTTTGCTTATTTCATTTTTCCACCATCCCTAGTAAAGTGCAGTTACACTATAGATGCTAAGGAAATCCTTATGATGGACCCTAGGAAAATCTCAAAGGAAAGAAATGACAGAATGACTGATTAATGAAGGATTATCCCATAAATCAAGCATTGCAACCGAGAGAATCTACGACTAAATAGGACTATGGTTTGTTTCATTTCAAGTTTTTATATTTTGAACTTGCTACTGCTCAAATTAAAGTTAATGCTGGGTCCAGAACATAGCAGGTTGACCTGGTCCCACTTTTCACTCCCCTAATTCAGGATAAAAATAACAGCAATAAAGCTAAAACACTTACTGAGCACTTACTATGTGCTAAACATTTTAATGTGTTATTTAATCATGCCATCACCCTAAGGTGATATCTGGTTGTATTATCTTTATCTCACACTCAAGGAAAGGGAGACCTGGAGGACTTAAGGAATTTGTTCAAGATCAGGCTGATGTAAGTGGCAGAACCAGAATTCCAATGTCTGACTCCAGAGTGCCTTAACTACTACATCGGTTATATGTTTTGTGTCTCAAACTCGCTGCAATACCATAACTAAACTTTAATGCAGAAAAGTCACTTCCATCCCCTGTAGGATGCTGAAAAGTAAATAACAGGTGCTTGCGGCAGGTGAGCTTCATTGCCTTTTCTCATTTTAATCCACACCACTGATCTTCTCTGCTTATTGGCATAGGCAGAGAACTTGAACACAATTTTGAGGTAAGGGAGAAGGAGGAATAAACTGGTAATAGGGAATGTGTTTAGAGCCTTAACCACAGCATTTGAAATAGACCTTTAAATAAATGAAAGCAAAAAGAAGGAAGCTTGTAGAAGAGATGGAGTGGTTACCACATATGTTCTAAAAATTCTACCTGTAGTTTCTTGTTTATCCCCAACAAATGAGCAGATCCATGAGACTCACAAAGAGTACATAAATTTCCTCCATATTCAATGAAATTCTCTTTTTTCATGTTTCTGTGAATCGAGCAGAAATGTTGCAAATAAGCACACAGCAGATATAATGGTTCAGCTCAAATTTAGAAATAAATTAATAGGATCTTCATAACTTTAGGATTATTTAGTTCTTTTTTTTTTTTTTTTTTTTCCTGAGATAGGTTCTTCCTCTGTCACCCAAGCTGGAGTGCAGTGGCATCATCACTGCCCACCACAACCTCAACCTCCCAGGCTCAGGTGATCCTCCCCCCTTAGCCTCCCGAGTAGCTGGGACCACAGGCACATGCTACCATGTCTGGCTAATTTTTTTTTTTTTATTTTTTGTGGAGATGCGGGTTTCGCCATGTTGCCCAGGCTGGTCTCAAACTCCTGGGCTCAAGCGATCCTCCCGCCTCAGCCTCCCAAAGTTCTGGGACTACAGGTATGAGGCACCACATCCAGCCAGAATTCATTTTTAATTGAAACAATCTTCTACTTATTATCTCATCAAAGCCTATTTCTTGAAGGCTGAGTGTCTTGGATTACATTCTTCAGAGTCACATGGTTTCAATTCATTCATTTATTTGAAAAATATTTATTGAGCACCTGCTATATGCCAGGCACTGTTCTAATGCTGCAGATGCAGTGGTGAACAAGACAGATAAGGGCCTGGTTTTCTTGAGGCTTATGTTCTGGTAGGTTAAATAACATAAACAAATACACGATCAAGCCATGTGAAAAGCTGTCACAAGAGTGTCCCAGCAGAGAACACAGAAGAGTAAAAACAAACAAGGCATGTTTGAGGGCTTCAAAGTAGTAGACAAGGACCAGAATGTCAGAGTCATGTAGAACAGAGTCTGAAGGTTGGGTTTTATTCTGGGTGTGGTGCTAAGACACTGGAAGGTATTGAGTGAGGGAAAGGCGTAATCTGGTTTCTGTTTTCTGAAGCTCACTCTGGTTGCAGTGAAGCCCAGGAGACCCGGAAGGGGCTAATGCACAGCTAGCGGTAACAGATCATCGTGGTAGCCGTGGAGATGGAGAGAAAAGGATAAACTCGAGATCTATTTTGGAAATGTAGCTGACAGAATTTGCTGACAGATTGGATTGGATTAGATTGGAAAGGGAAGAGTCAACATTTATTTAGAGTTAGGTTGAAGGAGAATGGCCAGTGACTTGGCAGAAAAAGCAGCAGAGAATGACTACACGGAAGCCAAAAGAAGAAAGCGTTTCATAGATCATGTCAAATGTCAAGAGGGTGAGTAAGACACGAAAGAGAAGAGGTCACTAAGTTACGACCTGAGGGTTGTTGACCTTGACAATAGCCAATTGACAACAGGTGATTTTATTTGTGTCTTGAGATTTTTTTCCAAGGACAGATGACTTCATTTTTGCTTCACCAACAGGCACCATTTTTAGGCTGGAAGTACCCTCAGTGTTTTATTGGCATGTATGCTGAGCTCAGCTGCCACCCAACTCAATCGTCAGTTGGCTCCTTTGCCCTCTGCATCTCTGTGACCTATAGCACTGATTACTGTGCAGAATAGTCACTGTGAACACTAGACAGTGAGTTCCTGAGGGCTAGGACTGTGCCTTGTGCATCCCTGAGTCCCACCAGGGAGCACTTTTCCTGGCTTCTAGTAGACACTCAGAAGTGTCTGGAATAGGCCAAGGTGGGTAGATCACCTGAGGTCAAGAGTTCCAGCCCAGCCTGGCCAACACGGTAAAACCCCGTCTCTACTAAAAATACAAAAATTATCCAGGCATGGTGGCACGTGCCTATAATCCCAGCTACTCAGGAGGCTGAGGCACGAGAATCGCTTGAACCTGGCAGGCAGAGATTACAGTGAGCCAAGATTGTGCCACTGCATTCCAGCCTAGGTGACAGAGCAGGATTGTGTCTCAAAAAAAAAAAGTGTCTGGGATAAACAAGTGGATAAACAGGCAGAAGGAAGCACTCCTCCAATCCCAAATTCAAGTGCTCTTGGCACCTTTTGCTTCGCCAATATTAGCATATATGGTGGCTGGTGCAAATGCTTATGTACTTATCCACCCCTCCCCCCTTCACACTCTCAAGGAACCAGGACCCCTGTCAGGCTCACCATTCAATTCCCTGAATCCACACAAGGAGTGCTGGATCTCAAAAATTGATGCCCAATATGCTGTTTTTTGTTTGTTTGTTTGTTTTGGGGGGGGTTGTTTTTTGTTTTTTGTTTTTTGTTTTTCTTAAAAAAAAAAAAAAGAATCTTGGAAGAAAGAAGGAAGGAAGCCAGCAAGGAAGGGAAATTGGCTCACCAGTTGTGAATAAGCCAAATTCCACATGTAAGCGAGTACAATCATTTAGAAGACATGGCTGCTTGAAAGATAATGACCAACTCTTGTTGAGACGCAGTTGGAAAGACTGATTCGGGGAAACATCCTTCCTCTGTGAGCAGTGCGGAGGCCATGGCTTTGATCCCTGACCACAGCTGATTGCTGGAGGGCTCTCGCTGTAACGTGACCCCTGGCTTCTGACTCATCACTGGTGTGTCCTCGCCAATACAGGCTGCTCCATTCCATTCCTCAGAGCTGTATCCACTGAGGAGAATTCGGGTAACAGTCATTGCTTTATTTAAATCTGAGTAAAGAATGTTAGCAGCGCTGATTCAAAAGGTCATCTCAGAATTCTCCCTATTCTGAGCCATAAGCAGAGAAGCATCTCCCGAACAGTGCTTTCTCTGGAACAGTGAGCCCATACGAAGAACAAGGGTTTGGGTGGATGCATACCCTTGGGAAACTTTGCCAGACTCCCCCTCCCAGAGCCTCATAGCAGCTATTAGCACATTAAAGCACCAAGAGGTCTTGGAGTCAAAAACAAAAATGCATCTATTTCACATTGGAGTCACATCGCCCTCATCCAAATTCAGCCACATGCAATGGGCAACAAGAACAACAAAAAATGCATGTTTTTCCTAAGAACATGGCCCTAGACACTAGCTCACCCTTTCGTCTGGTGTCTGAGCAAAGAAACAAGAATGTTTCCCAACCCTGGAGGAGAAACTGGCCATGGGAAGGGCCCACTGTCCCACATACTATGTGTACTGTACTCTTTCAAGAGGAGTTTTGGTCATACAGGATTTTCGCCTCCCACCCTGACACTAGAACCCGATCCCATTTAAGCTGCAGCATTCTGCTGTCAATTTTCTTTAGGGAAGCCCTCGGAGTATTCTCAAGGAGCTGATTCTTGTCTTCATCTGGGATCACGGAGAGTTACTGACTCCTTCCTGGAGTGTCACATGCTAGAAGCCTGTGTGCAGGCTTGCCCCCAGATGCTACAAATCTCTAAAGATACTTCCAAGCTATATCTTTTCTAAAACCGAAGTGCTTCTTCCCATGATGTGTAGAGCTACTATGCCAGGCTTTCTTTCTGGGTTCCCCCGCCCCAGAAAAAGGTGCTGTTAAACTGATGTTGCATCTCACAATTAATGTCATCCTAGAATCGGGGAATACCGTTAATGGTTTGGGTAGGACCTTTCCCTTGCTCCTTTGCAGGGCCAGACGCTTCTGAAAACTGGATGCAAATTTGGGAATGCTGCATAGGAGACTCATAGGAAATAGATAGATCCGGGGGAAAACATAAATTGGAGGGCATAAAGGATGAAAGAGTCAGTAAACCATTTCACTATGATGAATGCCACTTCACCTGGAAAAAATAATCTTTTTTTTTTCCAGAGAAAGCAACCATTGTCTTTGTTTTACCATGCTGGAACTATAGATTTCTAAGATTTGGTTTCTGTTGTTTGTTTATTAGCATCATAGATACTTTGCTTTTTTCCCCCTGAATTATTTTCTTAAATTCCGAAGCCTTCTCTAGGGGTGCATTTTCCTAAGATAACAATGGCTTAGTTTACACCGTGGCTGTGGTTTTCTGCTCATCTTTATAAGTGGCTGCCTCTACTCCATAAGTAATCTTAAACAAGCACCTTCCTAAATGAGGCAACCCTCTTAACCAAAGAGCACTACCATATACTCATTAATAAGAAGGCTGCGGGGCCAGGCACGGTGGCTCACACTGTAATCCTAGCACTTTGGGAGGCTGAGGCAGGTGGATTACTTGAGGTCGGGAGTTGGAGACCAGCCTGGCCAACATGGCAAAACTCTGTCTCTACTAAAAGTACAAAAAATTGGCCAGGTGTGGTGGTGCACACCTGTAATCTCAGCTACTAGGGAGGCTGAGGCAGTAGAATCGCTTGAACCTAGGAGGTGGAGGTTTCAGTGAGCCAAGATCGTGCCACTGCGCTCCAGCCTGAGTGACAGATGGAGACTGTCTCAAAAAAAAAAAAAAAAAAACCAAGATTGCTGGCTCTGACTGAAACCCTAATCCTGTGACCTGCATTTGTCAGCTCTGGGCATCATCCTGATAGTGACACTAGCTCCGAAAACATGAATCAAGTTTCCCGGTGCATTTAAGAAGGCAGGGGCTAGATGGTGGCCCTTTGAAAATTTTCCTCCCACTTTCTTGGCTGAGCTGCCTTTGTCATATTCTTACAACAAACCCATGGGTCCCTAGGGTTTGGTGGTGAGGAACTTCTAGCCCTTATGGCCAACCTTTGCCTTAGCTGCTCTTTGAGGTGGGTACTGGTGATGGTGGCAGTGCAGAGCCAGCCTGGGAGACAAGTGGGGTGGCCAGAGGAAGAGGGTATACCCCAGAGCTACCCACCTCTGTGGCTTGTAATGTTCGTGAGCCAAGAAACCACTGGGCTTTTTGCCCTCCCCGGTGCCCCGCCTGCAGGCTGAAGAACTATGGTCGTTTCATTTATCTTTTTTTAACCGCTTCTCCCCGACTCTCACTTGTCTACATAACTTGTAGGCCTGCCATCAATGCGACTTGATCAATGTTACCATGATCCTGCGTTCCATCCTTTTTAAGTTGTTAGGGGGTTTCTTTTTCATATTTGTTTCGTTATTCAGCCGGCACTGGAGTTGCATTGGACTGGTAGCACATCCTGGGGAGGAACCATCCATCTGGTTTTGGTTTTGATTGGGGGGATTTTTAGGGAGAAGTGCTCATTTTTCCTGAGATACCTGGGCCTATATCTTCCCCCTGTGTCTCCTGTTTAGCCTTTCCCACTCCTTTTTCAGAAGTGAAAGAGCAGATAGAAGGTCCCCTACAGTTAACTATGGTATTTTCTCGATTCCAGGATGCCATTAATTGTAAGGTATCACATCCATTAAATAGCACCTTTTCCCAGGTCCCAGGGGCACTTCAAGGACAGTCTCATCATCCACCCAGCACTGGCAAGCAGAAAGAGATGGGTAGTGTGGCAGTGCAGGGCATGGGCCAGGGAATGTACCAAGAGCAGCTTCTAGCACGGTATGACTAGGTCATAATTAACCCACGTATGTCCCTTCTTGTCTTCTGGGAATCAGGTGTTTCACTTTCCCTTTGGCTTAGAGTTTAGTTCAAAATAGAAAATAATGAAGCTACAATGGTCTGGGAGTTTCCTGCTTCTTGTGATACCCCTGATAATTGTCATGTAAATTAACTAGTCCCATAGCAACTAGGCCACACATAGGAAAAAAACCACACCACTGCCAGATGGTAATTTAGGAATGTGATTTTAGTTTTCAGATGTAAAGGATGGTGAGGGAGTGGCCTTATTATTGTTTTATTTTTGATTTCTTGTTTAATTTATGGTGGTCAGAGAACGTTAGTTGTAGGTTATCCATTTTATAATTCATGATAACTTCCTTTGTGACTAGCTAGCATGTGAACCACTTTTGTAAATGTCTCATGTGATTCAAAAATGTATATAATCTCTATTGTGTGCAGAGTTCCATATATTTATTGTATATTTTGTAATTCAGATCATGTATGATTAGAAAATTTATTTAATCTCTCTTTTGTATGCAGCATTCCATATATTGTTTATTTTGTTTAAATCTTCTTCATTCTTGCCATTCTTTGTCTGCTTGCTCTGTAATTTCTGAGAAGGGAGTTTTAAGTCTCCTATGATAGTTGTAAGTGTGTCAGTCTCTCCTGTAACTCTGACACCTTTTGCTTTACAATTTTGAGGCTGTCCTGTTGGGTATATGTAAGCTTAATTGTGAGGTCTTTTTAGTAGTGGTGTCTTTGTGCCTATTAATGCTTTTGCCTTAGGTTCTGTTTTATCTGATTAACATTGCTATTCAATTTTCTTTGGGTCAGTATGTATTTGCCTCATTTATTTCTTTCCAATCTTTTATTTTCAACTTTTCTGTGTCATTTTGTTTTAGGTGTCTCTCTTGTAAAGCAGTATATAGCTGGCTTTTTAAAAAGTCCAATCTGGCCAGGCGCAGTGGCTGATTCCTATAATCCCAGCACTTTGGGAGGCCTAGGCAGGTGGATCACCTGACATCAGGAGTTCAAGACTGGCCTGGCCAACATAGTGAAACCCCGTCTCCATTAAAAATACAAAAATAAGCCAGGCGTGGTGGCATGTGCCTGTAATCCCAGCTACTCAGGAGGCTGAGGCAGAAGAAACGCTTGAACCCAGAAGGCAGAGGTTGCAGTGAGCAGAGATCGTGCCACTGCACTCCAGCCTGGGCGACAGAGTGAGACTCCGTCTCAAAAAAAAAAAAAAAGTCCAATCTGATATTGTCTTTTAATAGGTGAGTTTTATCCATTTACAATTATTATTACTTTATATATTTGGACTTATTTCTACCTTATATTTCTGTTTACATTGCTTTTTGTTTGCTTCTTTGTTCTCCTTTTCTGCCTTCCATTAGATTAGTACAATTTTCCTTACCCTGTCCCCATTTTTTCCCCTGCTATCTTGGTCACAATAGATTTTATTTCTAAAATCTATATGTTTAATGATTGTCATTACGTTTTTAACATGCATACAGAACTTTAGTTTTTAAAGACTAATGTTATCCACAATCTCTGTCTTCTCAGATAACACAAAAACCTTTGCATACTTTACCCACTTACAGTCAACTGGTAATTACAATAAAGAATTGAAATCATGGCCCAAAACACTGGCAATGCTTCTCAGCCTGCTAATTCATAGGGGATTAGAGGCACCCTGATTAATTTATGAAGCATGAACTTTTTGCTGATTCACAGTTTTACACCCTGAGATGCTTTGGGGCACATCTCAAGTTCGAGTGATACTTCATTCACAGCTCAAAATCTCTCTCTCAAGTTCCTGAAAGTGTTCTGAAGTAGGATTGGCCAAAGGGGAACTCAGAACCCTATGATCCACTCTACTAGGACCTATTTTCATAAATCAGATTTGTCATTTGTCATAATTTTCAGTGAGAACATCAGGGGGCTCCTCCTCCCTGCTTGACACCTGCTTCCCTGTCCTTTGATTCTCAAACTTTACTGTGCATACACATCTTCCAAAAAATCTTGTAAAAATGCAGATTCTGATTCAATTCAGTAGGTCTGTATTATTATTATTATTATTATTTGAGACGGAGTCTTGCTCTGTCGCCCAGGCTGGAGTGCAGTGGCACGATCTTGGCTCACTGCAACCTCCACCTCCTGGGTTCAAGCAATTCTCCTGCCTCAGCCTCCTGAGTAGCTGGGATTACAGGTGCCCACCACCACATCCAACTTATTTTTGTATTTTTGGTAGAGACAGGATGTCACCATGTTGTTCAGGCTGGTCTTGAACTCCTGACCTCGTGATCCGCCTGCCTTGGCCTCCCAAAGTTCCTGGATTACAGACGTGAGCCACCACGCCCAGCCCAGGTCTGTATTTTTAACATGATCCTCAGTGATGCTAGTGCTTTTGGTCCACAGACCCCACTTTGAGAAGCAAGTGCTTGGAGAATAGAATTTAGCTAGGAAATTTAAGTTTCAGCTCTAGGTTATGGTTCCTTGATACTTACAGAACAACAGATAAAGAAACTTTCTCTTTGAAGGGGTTGGGGTTCAGGATTATTTTAATTCTAAAGGTCTCCTTAAGGTCTGGCAGGGTCTCTCCATCCGTCCTTGGGCTCAGATCAGACTGGCTGAAAGTGAGTGATCATTCAGTGCTCTGTGAAGTCCCTCCGCCTTCACCCCCAATTCCTCTGCTGTCCCTCTTGAGGTCAGTACAGCACACACTTTTAGTCGCAGGCCTGTCACTGTGTCATTTAGATGTGACTCATGTGAGTCAGTGCCCTGAGGAAAAGTCTCCCTGGGGTTAGGGGCAGGCTTCCTGATAATTTATGTTTAAGACAAGCTTTTAATAGAGATACACTCCTAAGTAGTAACCAGGAAAAAGATTCTTTCCTCTTAACGGGTATCCATTTATAGGACTCAGCTGTTGAAGCTCAAGGGTAGCATTAGGCTTAAGCTTAATCTTCTGTATACCGTAATTTACAGCGCTGAGTAAAGCATTGTATGTACAACTATTTCAGTCATTTGCCATGATAAATAGCTATTGCTCTTGGCAGAGCAGAAACGCCATCTATGCTTTCCATTTATGAATATTGAATTGTCTCAGGCAGGCTTTTGCCGTTAAGTTTTTAAAGGGGAAATCCCCAACTGATCACATCACTGCACTGGCCCAAAATGTCATCTCCCTGCTACGTGCACCAGTCAGATCTTGATCCAGGCAGCAATTCTGCAGTGCATGTGTTTCTGGTGAAGCCTGCACAAAGCACTTGTAACAATTCCGAATGCAAGTCCTGCTAAAGGCTGCAGTTTTACACCGAATGCCACGAGCTGTTAGGGAGAAGATTCAGCTGGTGGCAGAACACCACTGGCAAGGATCAGGAAAATAACTTAGAGGTGATAATCTGATGCAAGAAAAATGGAAGGGGCATAATTCTGTCGGATTCCTGATGGTGAAAAGATGATGCCACCTATTGAAACTAAGGAGACAAAAAGGTAAAAGAAAATGCCCAGGCTATAAATCCCTAGGGATCCACTCTTCAGGAACTCAGAGACACATATGCCTTCTACCAGTCTTCTCTTCAAATACTGTATTCCCTGCTGACTGGGAGGAAGCAAAGTGGATATTCAAATAGGACATCCAGGTAGAATGACCATCTTTTCCTGGGAAATCCCTTAGGCCTGAGTCAGCAGGTCACCCTACACTCAGGCTTCCAGAAATTTCCCATCTTTGCCCCCATTCCTTCCCACCAACAAACTTCCTGTGCTCGAGGGACTAAAATACTTAGGCTGGCATTCTTTAATTTGTCTCACATTTCTGAGCACCCACTATGTGCCAAGCATTGCCTGAGTGGTGGGATAAGAGAGAGTCAAGCACGAACATGAGTAGAGGCAGCAAACACACAAAATAGTGTGCCGTCGCCTGTTTTTGAATACCGTGAGGTAGACTGGCATGGTCACGCTTCCATAGCCACGCTTGCAAAAGCCACTTATCAGCAATGTCTCTGGAAGATGATTCCTCTGAAAACAGTTGAGAGGCTTCTCTACTCATGACTGCCTTTTGAGCTTGATCATTTGCCTATAGAAATATCTTCCATTTCTACAGCATCTTGCTGTTTCCGAAGCACTCTTGTAGCTCACTCATTTTGATTTTTGTAACAACTCAGTAAGGTACACTGGCGGATACTGGTTTCACAGATTTGGAAGCTCAAAGAAATTCAGTGATTTGCCTGAGGCCACACAAGTGATAGCGGTAGAGCTGGGACTAGAAGTCAGGATTCCTGACTCCCCATAACTGCATTTTCCATGGATAGAGACCCCACGGGGGAAAAAAGCTCACAGAGCAGCAAAAAAATGCGCCCAGTACAGGAGGCAAATTTACTTTTATGAAACTTCCAACATTTACAGTTTCTAATTCTAGATTTACATGCAACAAATACATCCTCTAGCTGTCTCGTATCTTCCTTACACAGGACCCAAGCCTTCTGCAATAACTATTTGAAAACCAGTTTTACAGTTTTGACTCTGAAGGAAGATTACTCGTCTTCTTATAGGTTCTAGTCTAGCCTTTCATTTCTTGGCCAGAAGATTCTATCAGAACAAAAGTTATGGTCATTTCAGCAGACGCTGGGAATAAATCCCTTCAGCATTCTGATTAGTTACAATGGGTAATAAGAGAACTGTGTAGACCAAAAACTCCAAGTACATGTTTCATGCATGTAAACCTACTCATGATGGGTTTTGACTGAAAGCTAAGCATTGATGACCTTGCCACCAAAGCTTAGAGTCGCTTGTTAGTGTTCTGAGAGCTGGAGTACAGGCATAGATACAACTTGATCCTGTTAATATCTCTCATTCCCAGGCCACAGATAAGTTTGTTGAATAGGAAGTTGAGAGAAAGCGATCTGGAGAGAGAATTTTATGCAAGTGGCTCAAGTGACCTGGCAATTTGGGAGTCCCTTGCAACCTTGCTATGACCTCCTACCTCTGTTTGCCCATCTATGGAATGGGTATGGTGGTTATATACCAAGGTTATTATTAGAAGTGATAAATTTGGAAATGCCTTGGCATGTAACTTGTGCTATAATTATACCTCACTGCCACATGGAAAATAGGCATTTTTAGCTGAAATGTGTAATGAGGTTAGGCAGGGAACATCAGTTGGTGGCAGGAAGAGTGTTCCCAGAGACAAGAGGTGAGAGGAGAGGGGGCCAGATGCTCACTAAGGAGAACAGAGAGACCATCTATGAAGCGGCCTTGGGCATCACGATGGAATGTTCAAAACAAGCACAAAACAAATGTTTAGGTACATCTGGCCTGAATTTAGAAACAAATAAGGGGCTTGGAGATGAGCCTCTGTCTTTTCACGCTGCAGGCTCTGCACTCCAGCCCAGAGTACCAACCGAACTCCAGAGGGGTGGACTGGAGAAGGAGGAAGGTCTGAGCAAGCCAGTGCCCACATGGGCTGCAGCCGCTGGGTTTCAAGGAGCTTTCTATAGAAGAGGCAGCAGAGGGGTTCTGAAAGAGCCAGACCCCAGAGCCAGGCTATCTGGGCTTGACCTCAGCTCTGCTATTCACTGGCTGTATGACCTTCAGCCAATCCTCATCTCTCTGTGCCTCAATTTCATCAGCCTCAAAATGGGGATAATAATAGTACCTGTCTCAGAGGTTGTCAGGAGGATAAAATAAGTAAATAGGACTGCAACGTGTAGGAGAACACCAGGCATCTATACACTTAAACACAGCGAGACACTTCTCTGGCCTTGTGAATTTCAGCACATGGCAGAGAAGAAACACAAGCTGGACTGGCTGAGGAAAGCTCACCTTCAGAGGACTGAGTGGGTTAACCATGAATTACATAGTCATTCCCAGAGAGGACGCATGGTGGTAGAGGAGCAAGGCTCGTAGCTGGATGGATACGTGGCCTTAGCTGGACCACTGGCTGGCGAGTATAGGGGCTTATGGAGGGCTGGGTTTTGCTCAGGTGGACCCTCTTGAAACTCCCAGTGGGCCTCCCTTCTACTCCCAGGAAAGCTGGAATCTTGGGGGCTTCTGTGTCCCCAAAAGCAGATTCCAGTGGCCAGCATCTTGGAAATTTTTGTCCACTTATCTCACTTGTATCAGTCTTTTCTAGGGTCATTTACTGATACTATACTTTCTCTACTCTGGAGTCATTCCCCTGCAAAATCATTCCCCTGTTATCTGTCTGCCTCAACACGGGAAAAATCCCTGTCATCTGGAACACTTGCTTCCTGCCCGCCGTCCTGCCTCACTGCAGTGTGTGGGCAGATCTGCTCTCTGCAGCACACGTCTTCAGAAGGACTGAATTTCAGGCTTTCAGAGCAAGCGTCTTTGAATCCACTGGTGAAAGGAGACAGCAGTCATCTGCTGGTTGATGTTTGCCAAAATGTGGCCTTAGGATGGGATGAAGTGATGGCTCCTGGCACGGAAGCTCGTTCCCCCAGGGTGTACACCCAGCCTGAACAGCTCCTTTAAAACCAGAAGCAATTTGTCATCTTTTGATCCTCTTCCAGCACTATCCCTGTCACAGGTAGATAAATGAGGTGGCATATGGGTGTCCAAACGCAGGATCGTCTAATCCCAGCGGTTTCCTGTGGAGCCGTCACTTCTCGAGGGTGGAGAGCACAGTGGGGTGGTCCCTGGCTTCGGGATTGTAACCATAAGCATATTTTTTCATCGCATGTGCCATTTATATGCATGAAATGCTTTCTCAGAATCTCCCAGCTTCTGTGTCATTGATAGGTGCATTTCTCATTTCAAAATCCCGAAATGAATCATACATTTGTGAGCTCAACATCTCATGTCTGTAGTTCCACAGAATGCTACTAATCAAATCAATGTCTCAGCACAAGCCAACAAGCATCCCTGACTTAAAAACAGATGAAAGTTGAACTTTTTATTCTAAAAAGACTGATTATAGAAAGTCAGTGGGAAAGGTGCATACATTTCCGTTTCCTTCGAGTTGCATGCACTATAAGTGGCTTGAGAGATACATTCAGGGTTTTTTATGCAGCCCACATGGACTTTGAATTTGTTGCTTACATATACATATACATAATAAATAAAGCCACCAGGTTATGTCCAAGGATGCAATAGGCAGAAGAGGGCTCCTGATCTAGT
This sequence comes from Symphalangus syndactylus, assembly GCF_028878055.3. Classification (NCBI taxonomy): domain Eukaryota; kingdom Metazoa; phylum Chordata; class Mammalia; order Primates; family Hylobatidae; genus Symphalangus; species Symphalangus syndactylus. The sequence goes on along the minus strand of NC_072428.2, from coordinate 95,856,255 downwards.
TGCCAAAACATGGTTGACCTGTGATTCCTTTGTAAATGAAGGGTAAGCCTGTGTGGCGAATGAGCTCAGTCCCTGGGCACACCTCCTGCCTATGCCAAAGGGTTGAGTGTGTTTCTGGTCTGGCCAGACAGTTTTGATTTCTTCTGTGGCCATAGGTCACATTCTTCATCCCCACAGCTGCCAGATTAACTAGACATCCTTGGTCACAAGGGCCCAGGCTTGACTGGATCAGTTCAAGTTCATCCCAGATACAGGAAAGTCATCTATTCTGATAGTATTACAGTGAGTCCATGAGCATCTTTGAGACACTCTGAGAAAGGAGAAAATGTGGAGCATCTTCTCCAAGCAGGATCTGTTGAGCATGGATCGGATTCTCACACAGGCTACTAATGCTGGTGACCATAAGAAGTTTATAGCCAGCTCTTCATTATCTATGGTATTGAAGGAGAAATCTAGCATGAACTTTAAAATTTCAAAATAAATCCCACAGTTTAAGCTTTAGCCAGGGATTTCATACTAGAAACCTTTTAGGGGAGAGTAGTATTTCCTTTTATGTTTTCCCAATTAATCAGTAGTTTAATGAGCAGCAAAATGACCCAAGGGGGATGAGAGACAGCACAGGAGGATCATTTGCCTGGGGTTAAGAGATGAGTCTGGGTTCCTGTTTCTGCCTCTTTCAGACTCTGTTCATCTGCAGACTGTATGTGTTTGCTACATCTGCTTTTCAGGATCAGCATCTACTTTGTAGGATCAGGGAAGGATCAAATGAGCTAATGAATATAGAGATATCCCAAGCCCAGCACACAATACAAATGAACTGTTATGACTTGTTTAGAGGTTGTTTTTGTTTGTTTGTTTGTTTTTCTGACCCAGGCTGGAGTGCAGTGGCGCCACCTCTGCTCACTGCAACATCCACCTCCTGAGTTTAAGCAATTCTCCTGCCTCAGCCTCCTGAGTAGCTGGGATTACAGGCATGCACCACCATGCCTAGCTAATTTTTGTATTTTTAGTAGAGATGGGGTTTCACCATGTTGGCCAGGCTGGTCTCGAACTCCTGACCTCAAGTGATCACCTGCCCCAGCCTCCCAAAGTGCTGGGATTACAGGTGTGAGCCACGACGCCCGGCCTAGACTTATTTTAAGAGAAAGTGGCAAGAACTCCTACTTCAAGGAAGATGGTAACACTGAATAGTTTGTTCATTAAGACAGACAGATGCCTAAGTGAATCTTTGAAATAATCCTGCATTTCATTCATGGTGGAATCTCATAATCTTTTTTTTTTTTTAAAGTCTAAAAGCCTGAGCCAGCTGTACATGATATATTAAACCCACACATTTACTTACTTTAGTAAGGTTACTATTTTGAGAGTATGATCGTTCCTGGAAAAAAAAATTTTGATGTGCCTCCTGTCCATTGAAAAGTTACATATAAAGAATAATTTCCATTCCTTGGATTATGTCTTCAGATTCCTGCATTCTTTTCAAGCTTTGTAATAAAGCAAGGGAAGAGAGTATTGTGAACTCCTTGAGGAAGACATTCCCTATCATTCCTCCACATTGCCCCAGAGTTCACCATGACTGACAAATAGTGGGTATTCAATCAATAGCTTATGACTGAATGAATGATTTAGATGTTTAATCCTTTAAGTCAGTGATACGCAACTTGTAGTCATGTGTCAGAATCCCCTGGAGAGCTTGTTAAAGTCAATTGTGGCTCCCCTATCCCAAGTTTCTGATTCAGTAGATCTGGGTTGGGGCCCCAGAATGTGCATTTCTAGCAGGTCCCCAGATGACGCTGATGCTGTTGGCCCTGGGACTATACTTTGAGAACCACTGCTTTGGGGTCCACTCCCCTGCTTAGGTCCATTGTGTGTTTTTTTTTATCTTTGCCAAGCCTTCTAGAAAATTGAGGTCTATCTCTGTCTGACTTTGCTCCATTAAACTGAGATTGATTTTGTAAAAATTACTAGGATTTGACCAGATGGAAAAGCTACCTGGATTTTTTTTGCTTTTAGTTAAAAACTACAGCCAGGCACCATGGCTCATGCCTGTAATCTCAGCAATTTGGAAGGCCGAGGTGGGTGGATCACCTGAGGTCAGGAGTTCAAGACCAGCCTGACCCCATCTATACTAAAAATATAAAAATTAGCTGGGCATGGTGGCGGGCACCTGTAATCCCAGCTCCTCAGGAGGCTAGGGCAGGAGAATCACTTGAACCCGAGAGGTGGAGGTTGCAGTGAACCGAGAATGCGCCAATGCATTCCAGCCTAGGCGACAGAGCAAGACTCCATCTCAAAAAAAGCAAACAAACAACAATAAAAAAAACACTGCATTTTGCCCCATGTATAATTATGAAGGAAGTGACTATCAGATTGCCACCTCCTGCATGGGTGTCTATGCTAGCAGGACACAGCTGGTTGGGGTGAAGTATAGTGGCCCGCCTTGCAGCATTTAAGCCAGATTGCGTCTTCATCCAGTTTTGGAATTCCCACCTAGTGTCAAATGCACTTAACGGCAAAGCTGAAATGAGACATGACCTTTTGCAGAAATTGCAGATGAGCAAAAAGGGCACAGGAGATGAGCATATGATACAAAGGGGAACATGATGTTTGCAAAGTCTTCTCATGCTGGCTGTGGGCCTGGCTGAAGTTATTATGCCCCCAGGTTTAAAGACAAGAGGCAGCCTCATGGCCTGAGGAAGAATGCCCTCTGCAAAAAAAGTCATTCTCCTAATGCCAGATGTCACTCTGGATGGCAGGCAAGAGTGGAACTGCAAACCCAGGTCTTGGGGAGCTCCTCCCTCCTCCATTCCCCCTTCTTGGGAAAGAGTCCTTGAGACTGTGAGGACTGAGTGGACACAGAGGGACGGGTCAGTGGAGGGGGCAACAGGGATACCAGACATCCTCAAGACAGAAGAGATGAAAATAGAACCTAAGAAGGGAATTGAGGGGGAAAAGAAGACGAGAGCCTTACCCTAAAGTAGAAGAGTGTGTTAGTAACCTGTTGCCGCATAACAAATAACTCCAATGTTAACAGCTTAGAACAACAAATCTGTGTTGTCTTGCACAGTTTCTGTGGGCCAGGGATCTGGGAGTGGCTCAGCTGTGTGGTGCTGCTCAGAGTCTCTCATGAGGCTGCAGTCAAGCTTTCATCTGAAGGCTTAACTGGAGTTGGAGGGCCCACTCCTAAGATGACTCCCTCACATGGCTGTTGGCTGGAGGCCTCAGTTCCTGGTGCTCAGTACCTTAGGCCTCTCCACAGCCCTGCTCACAGCATAGCAGTTGACTTCCCTGAGAGCCAACAACCCAAGAGAGGGAGGGAGAAAGTCAAAATGCCTTTTATGGCCTAGTCTCAGAAGGGACACGCTGTCACATCCACTCTATTCTGTTAATTAGAAATCAGTCTCTAAGTCCAGCTCACACACTACAGGAAGGGAATTGGGCACCACCTTTGGAAGGGAAGAATGTCACCTCAATGAGACTCTTGCCAGGCTCAGAAAAGCACAACAATCATTGACAGGGCCTTTGGTGTAAAGATGAGGAGGGCTGCAGCCATTGGGGCCATAGGGGTGCACCTGATTGGGCTGAAGAAAGGTGGTTGGGTAGGGGAAGGGGCATTAGAAACTCTCCATGGGCTTGCAGCCTACCATCCTGTACGGGTTGTGCAGGCCCCTTCTCTCTTTCAAGCTAAGGAGTGACTTTGCTTACAAAAGCAAAGCCACCTATGAGTCCCAAGGCTCAGATTTGGTTCCAGAGAAGAGAAAGACAGGGCTGGGGGCTTAGACCCAAGCCTGTGCTGGAGAAAGAGCAGTACACAGCACTGTGCATCTCCTTCTAGGTTGTCCGCCCTGCCAGGTGCCCAGCAGGAAAAGAACAGGGATTGAAGGCAGAAGGGATGTCAAGGAGTAAAGGGAAGCTTCTGGGCTGTGATTCTCAGGAAAGGCATTGGGAGGGGGTGTTAAGCAGGAGGTGGAGAACCCCACTATTTTTTATTAAAATCTCACTTAGGATGATAGCTCAGTCCTGCCAGTAATGACAGCAGTCAGCCCTTCATGGCTACAGCTCCTGGGTTGCACAGAGTCCCCTCCATGGGGCGGATGTTTGTTTTGGCCACCCTGGCTCCATAAATGGATTCCATGTAGCAGTCTTCTTTTGAGAATGCAGAGCCATTGGGGTCATATTGTACTGTGTCTGTTCTTATCTCCCCTATCATCCCCAGGGAATAAGCTAATCAAACTTACTGATGATTTTACACTGAGAAGGAGATAGCTAATAACTTGCATGACAAGTATTAGAATACAATGTGATGTGGATAAATTGGGTCCATGTATTAAGAGCTATAAAATAAGATTCTATCAAGGCATGAATAATGGTGCCCATGAAAAGGATTAATCAAATACCCCATTAAAAAGGTATAGGAATTCTGGCCAGACAGCCGTTGTTTAATTGCACTCCTGCCCCCACCCCACCCCCATTGCATTCCCCCTGAAACTGCTTTCTACTAGGAGAAATATGGAAGAGAGTTTAGAGGAAATAATGGAAAAATTGGGACATACATTTTGATAGAACAAGATCATGAAGATGCATTTAAGCAACCAGTGTTTAATTTAGGGGGAAACATGGCAATTGGCATGAGTAATCATTTACAAATATAATTTCCAAAGGAGCCGTGTTGATACCATTCAGCAAATGCCAACAAAGCATTTACTTTCCAAAGGGAGAAAGCAAGACAACAAGAGAAATGAAGGCATCTCCAGGAGTGGACCAGAGAGCAGCCAAGCCATAGAGAAGCATCAGGTGTGAGAATGGAAAACGCAGAAGAGACGTACAACTTCTGAAAGATCTCAGAGGACTGGCATTGTCTGGAGAAGGCTTCCTGGAAGAGGAGACTCCAGCAGAGCCCTGAAGTGTGGACAAGCTTCCATTCACTGCAAATTCGTGAGCACACTCTGGTGTCAGGATCTAATAAGAAAATGGGCTTGAGCAGAGCAGGGGGTACCTGTGGGGTTCTTCTCTTCATTTTCACCACCACAAAGCTGGTCTAAGCTACCATCAGTTCCCACCTGGACAACTGCAAAAGCCTTCCAGCTGTTCCTGCTTCCACTCTTGCTCCTCTGCAATTCATTCTGCACGCAGAAGTCAGAATCAAAATCAAAGTTCATCATGTCATTCTCTTGACTTGTGGCTTCCCATTGCTCTTAAGCTAAAAGTAAAAATCATTATCATGGCTACAAAGTCTTGTGTGGTCTGGGCCACATCCTATGCCAGGCTCCCTTTCATTTGCTATATTCCAGTCAAGCTGGCCTTCAAAATTTCAGCACATTGGGTCTTTCTGCCACAGGGCCCTTGCACATACATGCTTTTCCCTCTGTACATGTGATTTTCTTTCATCCTCGCTTTCCAAAGCTAACTCTGACTCATCCTTCAGACTGCATCTTAATGATTACTTCCTTCTGGAAGACTCCCCTAATTTTCACAACTAGATGAGCTCCCCCTTATATGTTGAAAACAAGTATTTCTTGTGTGAACATATATGTTTAACGTCTGCCTTCCCAACTCAGCCACAAGCTCTGTGAGGGTGGGGACTCAGTCTTTGCAGCCCTCGGAGCCTAGCATAGTCTCAGTAAATACGTGATAGCTGGAGCGTGACATTTCATTAGGAACAGTGAGGCTAGTTGAGAAATTATACCTCACCAGTATATAGGAGAGTACCATTAGGAATTCTTAATGGGATGAAAACCTAAATTCATGTCTAGACCCTGCCACCTGCTGGCTGTGCTGTTTTAAATAAATTGCAGATCCTCTCAGAGCCTGTTTCCTCATATATAAAATAATGGGGATCCTAACAGCCCCCTCATATGGTTGTAGCAAGAATTTAATTAAATAATATATGGAAAAGCATTTTTTTTAACTGTAAAACCAGACATAAATATCCTTTGTCATTTTTCCCAGTGCATGGCACACTGGGTCATTAAACATCTATTCGATAGGTGGATGGATAGATGGATGGACAGACAGATTAACAGTTAGGGGGCCAGTATGAGTGACAAGAGGAGAACTTGGCATATGGAAAGCATGATGGAAGCCAGAAAAAGGAGAGACTTCCCAGAAGTAGGAGGAGGCTTGTTGATTCATCCACAGTGTCACATGCAGTAGAGCAGGCAGGAGAATGAGGGGGGGAAATCATTTAACCTGGGTAGAAGGAAATCACTGGTGACCTCCAGCTGATTCCTCCTCAGCCTTTTCATGTTATCTGGGCTTTCAATGACATGCCTTAATTGTAACTTAATCACTTTACTGATTTCTATCTTTGGGGGGGAAATCAAATTGATTTGCACATACGGCAAAATTGGTAAGATTACTCCAGCTGCTGCCAGCAGGTGCTGACAAGTGAAGAACTGAATGTCAGAGAATAAGAAAATACACTAAACATTTATTTTAATAAGGCCTAGAAACCTTAGTTATTTAATAAATTGCCATGGATAATTGGTTTCAGTTTCTAGAGTTGTTTCATGTTTAACTCCCTGTGTTCCAGAAGGAATCGTGCTGGATGCGTAGACAGGGCCTTGTGGTTTGAGACCTATCTGAGCTATCACACATTTCTCTGAGCATTTTCCTGTCTCTCTGATCACACCCCACTTCCTGCCACCACTCCCAGCATCCACCTGGAATAGGTCACTCTGACACACACACACACACGCACACACACACACACACACATACATTCACTATCCAAGCTGCCAGTCTTTTTATTGGCTCCTCCTCCAGCGAGGAGGTTTAAGCCTCACCTCCCTGCTGGGCCCTGAACCAGCTGGTCTGTTTGTATATGAACCTTGGGATTGAGTGGCCCGAGCTGGACCTGAGCCCAGCATTTATCATCTCAGTGCTGACTCCCACAGAAGAAGGAAGACATAATGAGTAAATGAAACCCCATGACTGTTTCAACATTCATCAACCCAGTACTCCACACCTGGCTGATAAAATTGGGTACCTGGATTAAAAAAAAAAAAAGTAAGAATAAACTAGAAAAAAAGTCCACTAAATAATATTTTTGTATAATTTAGTATATTTATTATATATTTAACATTTTCTGTGTAGTAGTTGGTGATGTGTTACATGGGTTTATGGGGAAAGGAGACAACATGCAAGAAAACTTTAAAATGGTTCAAAGAAAGGATTTGAAGCCGTACCACCCCCTGCCACCCCACGGACCCCCTTCAGCAGGGATGGCTCAAGATGTAAAGCAGAATTGTGCCTGTCTCCATTCTCTCCCCCGTACCTCCCAAATCAAGGGCCTTTTTTACTGTCCTGTGTTCAGATGTTGAGTGTCATCAGCAGAGTGGTTTCCTATGAACTGATACACATCGTTTGCTAAGAAGGAAGGCTAAGGCCCTAGTCTATCTACAGATGGCACAGTCCTGAGAAGAACCAGCACATTCTACCCTGGGCAGTATAGGGAGGTACAGAGTAAAGACTTCACACACCCACCTGCATTCTGTGGTAGACCTTCATGGAAAAACTGGGTGGTGGCCAGGGAGGCCTAGGCACAGGCAGGGAAGGGCCCCCTTTCAGAGTGGCATGGCAGGGGGCCACAGAGCTGGAAGCTGTCACCACTGATCTGTCCTCCACTGGGCTACCAAAGGAGCAAACCCCAAAGCTCTTGAGTCCTTCCAATGTCGAGAAACGTGAGGCTAAAATCTCCTGCTTCACACTGAAGAGTGTGATGGTTCAGAGCCAGGCTGGGAGCAAGGTTCACTGCTCAGCCAGCCTTGTCTAGCTCCTGCTCTGACTGAGTGTAAATCTTCTCATGTGTGGAAAATGGGTATAATCATGCTTCTCAGAGAGGTGGTATGAGGATTAATCACCGTTATGGATGTAACATACTTAGATTGAGCCCAGCCCAGGAGGAGAAGTGAGCTGATGGAAGCATGGAAGGCCCCGATAGGTTTATTCCTCTCGCGAAGTTCTGCTTCCCCTTCACATATCACTGCTGGGAGCCAGCCCAGCCTGCCCACCGGGAATTTCATTCCACCATAGCCCTTAGAGGCCGAGGTGGGAAACCTCAAGAAGAGAGCAGTCCATGAGGGGTTTTGGAGTAGGGACTCAGAAGAGAGACAAGGATGGAAAAAAGGCTTAGGGAAAAACTGTGGAATTCCTAGTGATCCGGAGAGGGCCTGGAAGAAGAGCACCAGCCAGCTGGGAAGACAAGTACTTAGCCTTGAAACAGCAACTGTGTCCCAGGGCCCAGGCAGGGTGAATTCCAAGGAGTATCAAATCTTTCAAAAAGAGCCAGGCATGGTAGCTCACGCCTGTAATCCCAGTACTTTTGGAGGCTGAGGCAGGAGGATTGCTTGATCCCAAGAGTTTGAGACCAGCCTGGGCAATATAGTGAGACCCTATCGCTACAAAAAAAATGTGAAAATGATCCAGGCGGGGTTATGCATGCCTGTAGCCCAAGCTACTTAGGGGGCTGAGGTGGGAGGATTGCTCCTTGAGCCCAGGAGATGGAGGCTGTAGTGAGCTGTGATTGTGCCACTGCACTTCAGTCTGGGTGACAGAGCGAGACCTGTCTCAAAAAAAAAAAAAAAAAAAAAAAAAAAAAAATATATATATATATATATATAGAAAGGTAGACTAGGATGATTACTGAAAAAAAAAAGCTTTTGAATGTCTGCCTTTTTGGTGAAAAAGAATTCAAATTAATCTGGCTTTGAGAATTTAAAATGCACACATCATAATAATTGCATATACCCCAGAGCATTGTAAAATCAGAGTTGGAAATCTCTTACCATCTATACTCTAAAAGCAAGAACCTAATCTTGCAAGCAGAGTTTTAAAACTCCTGAGCCCAAGGAAGATAACAGTCTGCCTGTGAAATTTGCCTCCGTCCTTCTTGTGATTATCTTTTCCCTCCCTATCCCTATCCCCTTACCTTCTCTCTAGTGAACGTGAGCAGAGAGGAGGCCTCACCAACCTGATTTTTTTTTTTCAAAAATACAATCCCTAGGAAAACCAAGGAAAGAAATAAGAATAGAGAACCAGCATGTGCTCATTTAGGCCCTCAGCCTAATTTCTTTTATTCCCCTCTATGTCTTTTTGGCCCCTAATGCTGTGATGCTTTTGAAGGTAGTGTTGGTAGCCTATTGGGTTTGAAGGAAGCCTTTTATCATATCCATCTTTTGGGAGCTTTTTTCCTCTCTGCAAATCAAAACAGGTATTTAATTCAGGCATATTTAATTTTAAGTGTTAAAAAAAACTCCCATCTACTAGTATAACACTATTCATTTATTTTGTCCATCATGTAGGTGCCATAGCTCTGGAGCATATAATTTAGGGTTCTGGACTTACTGCAGGTACCTGGAGGTCATCACCGTTAAGTGAATGAGTTCTTTATTAGCCAATATTTGATCAAGCCTTGAAAATACTAATAATTATGTTCATGGGCCTGCCTGCTGAGATTAGAAAACGAAAAAATCTTAAAGCCTGCATTTCTTGCATAAGTAAATAGCCAGATTTAATCTTCCTTTCATCTGTGATTTATGTTTGTTACATTTGGTGAGCTTGGTTAGTGGTTTAGATTCCTTAGGTTTTTGCTACATCCAGGTTCCTATTATGCAATCATCTTTGATAAAAACTAATGCATACAACCCTGGACCCTAGAGTATAACATGATGCCAAATGCGTTTCCTACTAAAGCAAACTATATTGAAAGGCATTAAAGAGAAGCATTCCCTGGTCGCTTCCAATTGGAAATATATATATTTCTTTTTCATAAATCACATTCACGTTTTTCTCTCTGTCTCATTACCTCTATTGTGAGCACTCCCTTTGCCCACATGCTCATGAGAAAGTGATTATGGTGGGTTGTGCCCTCCTTAAGAACATGGCTGGCAAACAGGGTTTTTTTTAATAAGTGATTATTTGCATCAAAATGAGTGCATTTGGGCATATTGGCATGCATCAAGAGCAAAATCCAGACAGCGAGAAACTGCAGATTGGACAGCAAGGGTCTTCAACAGAAAAATTGTAAGGAAAAGAATGAGGGGGAAATTGGTCACTTAAAATAAGTTTAAAAGTCATGCGAAAAATGGGAGGACTGAAATGCAGCCTCTGACGATACACGCTTGGGCAATGACATCATAAACACACACAAGGACGCAAAGACTGTGGAGCCAGGAGTCTGCTTACTTTTAGAGGGAGGTGGGTGGCTACAAGCAGACCAGACATATGGAGTGGGGTGCTTGGCAAAGTTCTGTGTCTCCACCTGCATGGCGGTTACCCGGATGTTGACCTTCCCATCCCTCCCAACGCAGAGCATCTCTTTCATGTGGTGTTCAGTGCCCATGCTTTATTTTACAATACAAAGCTTTTCTTTTAATGAGTCTACTCAGGGTTCACGTAACCAACAGTCTTTCAGGAATTTCACTTTAGGGATTGGGGTCTAATAATAAAATGTGTCTCACTTTTCTCACTAAGAGGGAAATTGAAATTCCAGCTGGAAATTCACCAGTAGGATTGTCTGACAGCTTGGTCAGAAATTAGAGAAAAATTTAAAAAGCGGGCCAGTGGCTGGAGCTTTTCTAGGCTCTGGCTACAGAAGACTTCCCTGGTCTTTATTTTTTTCCACATTCATTTATACAGTGAATTATGTAGTTATCACTCATAGTAATGGAATAAGCGCTTGCAAACTCACCTCCTCTAAACAAAAACAAGGACCCTGATGGCAGCCATATTGCTCCCTGCCTTTCCCCCCGCTTACCTTGAGTAATGTTTAAAGAGCACAGAGATTTGCTTAAGGGAACTCATCCCTGCTGCCAGCACCCATTTCCTCTACACCTGTTGCCCTTGAAAGTGCCATTCTGAAGTGACTACCCTAGTGGTGTGATTTAGGATGTCCTCTAACATCCCTCCAGCTAGGGTATCATTTCTTTAAGGCTTTTTTCCATATTAAATTCAGTTCTTCTAGAGAAGGAAACACCTTAATATGAATGAGTTAGGTGAGAGTTCCAAAAGAGGGTAAAACCATAAAGAGTATGACTCTGGAAACCGGAGATGGGGGCACAGGAAGGAAGACCCAAAAAAGAGGTTGCTGGGAGTTTTGCCTTTTCTTTTTTTCCTTGTTGGACCTGGCCTAAACTTGTTGATATTTTTCAGCTTAAATCTGGAATCCCACTAAAACACATTTATGTCTGTCCCCAGGGCTGGATGGTACTCACAGGACTTAGCGCATAGGCTTGAGTCCAGACATGTTTGGGAAGAAACAGGCCAGATTGCACTCCATGAGGGCAGGGACCTTACCTAGTTTTGCTTACCATTCAATTCTCAATTCTTGGCACAGTGCTTGGCACATAGTAGGTGCTCAGTGAACATCTGATTTAAAAAATGAACCAATAGACTGAGTATGGTGGCTCATGCCAGTAATCCCAGAACTTTGGGAGGCCATGGGGAGAGGATTGCTTGAAGTCAGGAATTCAAGACCAGCCTGGCCAACATAGTGAGATTCTGTCTCTACAAAAAAACTTAAAATATGCTGGGTGCAGTGGCTTATGCCTATAGTGCCAGCTACTCAGCAGGCTGAGGTGGGAGGGTCACTTGAGCCCAGGGATTTGAGACTGCGATGAGCTATGGAAGGCAGCTATGCTCACCACTATACTACTAATGCTGCACGATGTAGACCATGGTGAGCTATGATCGTACCACTTTACTCCAGCCTGGGCAACAGAGTGAGACTCTGTCTCTTAAAAAAAAAAAAAGAAAGAAAGAAAAGAAAAGAACAAATAAACAAGGGACCAGACTAACAAACAGCTTGAAGCAAAAGAGATAGTGCAGAGATCTTCCAAGATGGGCAGTGAGAAAGTGTCTGTGGTCTCTCCAGGGGCTGCCAGGGATGTCCTTCCCCTCTCCTCCATTCCTGAGTGTTTTCCCATCTGAAGCCCAGGGTAGACCGCCTGTGCTCTGTGCCTGCCTATCCTCAACAGGAAGATCAACCAGTATAGAGTTCTTGAGACGTAACAGCTCTTACCACAGTCTATCCCTCTTGCACAGCACATTTTAAGTCATAGAAGTATTTTCCCACAGATTGTCTAATTTGTGCTACACAATACTCCCATGCAGTGGATAATTCCCACCTTACAGAGAGGAAACTGAGACCGAGAAGGATTAAAATGGCTTTTGGGGAGGCAGAGCTGTAACTAGATCTCAGAACTTTGGATCCTTATAAACCACATCCTTTCTACCGCACTGTCCCAGGCACTAATGCAGACAGAAAGCCTCATCAGGATTCAGACCTGCCCTCAAGAAGCTGAAAATATGATTCTGAAAGAGAGAATTCCCACAAATAGTGAACATACCAATAAACACAGAGCAGCACTGCCTGATCCTTTCCCAGTTTTACTCCTCAAGGATGCTCTGAAAGATGAGTTAGCTGTTGCTTTTTCTTAGAAGGGTTCTTTCTATGTAAACTTATTTCCAGAGTGTAGAATGGGTGGTTCAGCCTGTCTTCAGCTGTCTGCTGTAATGGAGAGGAGAGGGAGAGCATAAATAATAAAAACCCAAAGTTAATCTCAAAGATCCCATTTTAGTCACCTGTGTCAATCTCACACTTCAGCAGACCTCATTAGAAATAACCACATCATAGATAGGAAAAAGAAAGCAAAATATCTAAATAAAAATTCATCTATAAACTAAATAATCTTCACCTTATACCAGTGTCATCTATAACAGAGTTAAAACGACTAACACAGGAATGTCCGTGCTTTTGGACTGTCTTCCTCCCAGACTGTATCATGTGTATTCTCTCAATTGATGTTCTCAATTATCCTGTGCAGGAGGTAGGGCTGATATTGAGGTTTAGAAAATTTAAGTGACTTGTGCAAACCCCAATGGCCACTTAGATGCAGAGCTGCAACTTGCACCAGAGCTCTTTCCAGCCCCCAACTCTTTTCCCACTTCTACAACCACCCCTATCTCCAATGGCTTCTCCTTCAGCCGTCCTTGAGAAAGACTCAGCAGCAGCAGCTCAGCCACCTGTGACTCTGCAGCACTGGCTCTCACCAGCTCTGTGGCTCACATCGCAGTGGTTAAGTGTTCACTGACCACTTGGCTGTGTTACAATCATTTAATTAGTCTGTGTCACAGAGGAAAAGATGCTTTATTTAGAAACCTAATAGTGAAAACTTCTGAGTCTTCAGTTCACTATGAGCTTGGTGGCATTTGGATGATCTTGAGGTCTTCCAGCTGTTAATCCACTTTGTACCAGGAGGATAAACAAGGGAGGGCTTTGTTCAGGGTGCAGCCACTGTGTTGAGGACTACAGGAAGGTTGTAGCTGGGTTAGCTGAGACAAGACAGACAGGAGGAAGTCAGGATAATGATAAAAGCCACATTTTAGGACCTTAGGAACAATAACCAGACCTTTTTATGCTCCTCTTGCGATGAAAAAAAGTGTAGAATTTATCTTCTTGGGACCTGGGTTGGGGCAGTCTCAAAGTTCACATCCATGTGTCAGTTGACAGCCAGTGCTTCTCAGCCTCAACTACATGTTTGAGCTGCCTGGGAAGCTAACACTGTAGATTCCAGTGGTAGCCAAGCATGGGCATGATGGTCAGAGGGTGGTGTGGTGGCTGTCATGCATCCTAGAACTAGGCTGAACTACATTTCCCAGAATTCCCTGTCCTGTGAGTTTCTAATTGGGATGGAGCCCAAGAGAAATTCTTGGGAGATTCCAAGGATGGAAAGGCAGCAGCACTTTGCAACACATATGTTGTCACTCATTTGCCAGCCGGGCCTGCAACTGCTCCACCTTCTGGATCCTCCTTCAGCTTCTCTGACTCCTGGGCCAGGTGTGTGCATTTAGCTGCATGCTGAAGAGCTGCAGCTTCTGCAGGACATTTGTACCATCAAGGTCAAAGGCAACAAGAAGTGACATGAGTTTCAGTCCATTTTCATGTGGTTCCAATCAAGGCCTGTGAATTCCCAGTTGTTCTCCCCGACTGCTTGCCCTGTGAACCTCACATACTCACATCAGATGCAAAAACAACCACCTCGTAGAAGCTGTTTAACCAGCTCTTACTATTGCAAAAGGTCAATCCCTGAAATAAATTCATGTAAATGCTGATAGATATGTCTGTACTGTATTCATCCTTGTGTTCTGCTTCTTCCCTTGAGCCCTAATATGGGTGGTTTTCAAGATTATGGTTGTTTGAAGGATTGCTGTCTACCGAAGGAGGCCCAGTATAAGAAACAGATTCAAGTGATTTTGACCCATGGAAAGGCAGAGCTGACGGCTCCCTGTCTCTAACCCCACATCCCCAGGGGGACACCTGACACCCTTTGAAAATCTTTGGTAGATGAGTAGTCTTCAAGTCTAGTGGTAAATGGGAGGCCCCTGAGGAGAATCTTAAAAATGCAAATTCCTGGGTTTACCTCAGATCCAGAAATCCAGATATCAAATGACCAATCTGAAAGTGAGACTTTTTTTTTCTTTCAGACAGGATCTCACTATGTTGTGGCAAGATCACAGCTCAGCAGCTTCAACTTCCTGGGCTTATTCAATCACCCCAACTCAGCCTCCCAAGTGGCTGGAACTACAGGCATGCACCACCATGCCCAGCTAATTTTTTTGTATTTTTAGTAGAGACGGGGGTTTCCCCATGTTGCCCGGGCTGGTCTCGAACTCCAGAACACAAATGATTCACCCGTAAGTCATGAACCACTACACCCCAGCCTTTCTGGGGTGCTGGGAATGTCATTTCTGATCCAGATGCTGGTTACGTGGGGATTTTGTTTGTGAATAGGCATCCAGTGGCACATGTGTGATTTGTGCCTTTTCCTATATGCATAACGCCATTGAGAGTTTTATAACACCCCCACCTCCCTCCCATCTTCCCATCCATCCCTTCCCATGGAGTATGGAGTAATCCCATACTCCAGTGACTGGCCAAAGCTGACAGCCGCTAGACTGCATGATTCCTTAGATACCCTTCCTGGCAAAGTAAAACACAGAGAAGGGAAATAGAAAAATGTTCAGCAATTGGGGAGCAGTTAAGTCAAGATACATTCATCATTCTAATGATATAATCCTATGCCATTATTACAGCATTGAAGGAAAAAACAACAGTGAGGCAGCCAGTCAACTTGAAGCAACGAGAGTGGGTTGCAGGAGGTATGAGAGGAGCCAGTTTGAAAATCACATTGGAACCAGATCATGGAAGGCTTTGAATGTAAACTGAGGAAAAGGAAAAGCCACTTGCCAAAGGAGTGATTGATAAAAGTAGCTTTTTTTTTTTTTTTTTTTTTGAGACAGAGTCTTGCTCTGTCGCCCAGGCTGGAGTCCAATGGCGCAATCTCAGCTCACTGCAACCTCCACCTCCCGGGTTCAAGTGATTCTCCTGCCTCAGCCTCCCAAGTAGCTGGGATTACAGGTGCCTGCCACCATGGCCAGCTAATTTTTGTATTTTTTAGTAGAGACGGGGTTTCACCATGTTGCTCAGGCTGGTCTCGAACACCTGACCTCAGGTGATCCACCCACCTCTGCCTCCCAAAGTGCTGGGATTGGTGGCTCACACCTGTAATCCCAACACTTTGAGAGGCCAAGGAGGGAGTTCAAACCAGCCTAGGCAACATAGCAAGACCTTGTCTCTACAAAACAATCAAAAATTATCTGGGTGTGGTGACAGGTGCCTGTAGTCCTAGCTACTCAAGAAACTGAGGCGGGAGGATCACTTGAGCCAGGAGGTCAAGGCTGCAATGAGCTGAGATCTCATCACTGTACTCAGCCTGGGCAATAGAGTGAGATCCTGTCTCAAAAAAAGAGAAGAGCAATTATAAATCTAAAATTATATTATCCATCATATTTAACTGCTCACAAAGTATGTTGTTTGAAACGCAAACTGTTAACAATGAGCAGGCCCTGGGGCTGCAAACAGGGACTTACCCTTCCTTGGAAGTCAAGACAGACTTTTCAACCTCAGTTTTTTTCTAAAGTGCCTGCAGTCTACACATGGTTCAAAGTGCATTTAAATGAGTGGAAAGAAAAAAGTCAATCCCAAGTTCTCCCATTTTGAAGACCTCATAGGTTCCTGTGGGGTACAGCTGTTAAAGGCGAATTAAGATTTTAGGTGTATCGTGCAGGTGCATAGTGCAGGAAGAACCTTCACAGACTAGTCCATTTTTAGTCAATGAGTGCCCAGGATACAGCCAACAGTGATCCTCAACAGTGGGTTTGGACCTGGGGGAGAAGGAAGCAGGGGTGACAACAGACAATTGTGTTGATTTACAGTCATCTCTGAAGCTTTTTGAAATAAAGAAGTGGAGACCCTACCTGACACCTGCCAAGTCAGAAGCCCCACAAGTGATCTGGTGCTGCCCAGATGAAATCCACTAGCCTAATGCTGTCTACTACTTTCTTTAATATCCAGGGATATTAAAGATATTAATCCAGAGATATTAAGGGATATAACCTCTCACTCTTTTTTTTTTTTTTTTTTTTTAGACAGAGTCTCACTGTGTCGCCCAGGCTGGAGTGCAGTGGCTCAATCTCACCTCACTGCAACCTCCGCCTCCTGGGTTCAAGTGATTCTTGTGTGTCCCATACAACCTCTCTTAGTGGCCCCTTTTCTCAGAGTGACAACCGTACGTACCTCCTGCCCCTATCTCCACCCCCAAATGACAACTCCGAAGACTGGAACTCTTGAGCTTTCAAAATAAATGTAGAATTAGACTTAAAATCATTGGTTAAGGACTAAAGGTATTGTCAAACTTTTTCTGAAAAGCCCACTTTCTTTCTCATTCTTGTTTGACTTGCAGTATGATGATTTTACCCTTCCTTACTCTCCTGTACTGTAACTGTACCCTAAACTCTATTTTGAGGACCATCCAGAGAAAATTCTTTAATCCTGCAAGGAATTTCTTCTGAAACCCAAAACACTTCCAAACATTTCTCCACCAACCCCTTGGCCTGTGCAGACAGAATCTAAACTCATATTAACATTAGTCTCAGTCTAAAATCATCAACAAGACAAATCTAATAAGGAAGACAGTAAGGTGGGGCATTCCAAAGTGAGGGGCGAATTCCTGTGCACCCAAGCTGTTCCCTTCCTTCTCCTCGTGCAGATAATTTAGAATGGTACCCAAGCATCATCTCTCCCACTCCTCACATTCCTCCCCAGCAGAGGGCCTTTCCCCAAACATTCTGAAAGCTCTTTTCAGTTTTTTCTTACCAACATTTTTCAGGAAAGGAAAGTTTACCTTAGTGTGCCCTGCTGCCTCATGAGACCACCTGACGATCTCTTTATCTCCGGGGTAGGCTCAGCTGTAGAGACACAGGCAGCCCTGTCCACACCTGGCTCTGAGTGTTGTTTTGCTCAGCTCCCCAGAGAGTTTCAAGTGGCAGAGGTACACAATGCAAAAGCCCCAAGCCTCAGGCCTGAGGGGGAAGACTCTGGAAGCAGGAGGGTGAGCCTCAGCTTTCTAGCTCAGTCATACCCAGGCCCAGGTAACCATGGGGACACCTAGCTGTGTCACTGGCAGGAGGGTTCCTGCAACATTGGTGCTGGGTCTGCAGAGATCTCATGAGGGCATAGCGTAGGACCTGTCCATTTGTGTGGTCCAACAGGTAACATCCAATCAGATGGAACTACAGAGCCATACAGCTGGAGAGAGATCTCTAAGATGGTCAGATCTAACCTCCCCAACCCTTTATTGCAGTAGAGCCACTCAAGACCTACTGAGACCAGACAGGCAACCCAGCCAGAGTCTCACAGGTAGAGAAGAGCTGGACCACTCTCCTAGGCATTCCAGGTCCAGTGTCCCACTGCTGCCCTTTCTCCCTTGTCACAAATGCAGACTAAGTCTGCTCTGAATATGTCTTCCCATAATCATTTTATTAGAGTTGGGTGTTGTGTGTGCAAAAATCATGCTCAGTGTGTTTTTCCTTTGCTCTTACACCACAACAATCATCAACAGAAGACTTCTTTTTTTTTTTTTTTTTTTTTTTTTGAGACGGAGATTTGCTCGTTACCCAGGCTGGAGTGCAACCGCACGATCTCAGCTCACTGCAACCGCCACCTCCCAGGTTCAAGCAATTCTGCCTCAACCTCCTCAGTAGCTGGGATTACAGGCATGTGTCACTACACCTGGCTAATTTTGTATTTTTAGTAGAGACGGAGTTTCTCCATGTTGGTCAGGTTGGTCTTGAACTCCCGACCTCAGGTGATCGGCCCACCTCAGCCTCCCAAAGTGCTGGGATTACAGGTGTGAGCCACCACGCCCAGCCAACAGAAGACTTCTGAGACCAAACATGTTGGAGTTTTTCCCACCACCAAGCAAGCAATCAGTTCCACAGTGGACACCAGCTGGATGTCCTTTAATTCAATTCTGGCGCTATCTACCTAGACATCACATCAGATCCCATAGGGTGAGGGCTCAGTCCCCAAGACTCAGTCCCCCCTCTGTCCAACTAGTTGCAAGTCTGGGCCTCCAGAATTTCTGGCCTACTGGCTTCAAGTTGGGACTCTTACAACACCCTCTTTGGGTTCAATTAATTTGCCAGAGTGGCTCACAAAACTCAGGGAAACACATTTACTGGTTTATTATAAAGGATATCTTAAAGGATACAAATAAACTGCCAGATGAAGAGATACATAAGGCAAGGTCTAGGAGGGTCCCGAGTATAAGAATTTCTGTCCCTATGGAGCTAGACTGTGCCACCCTGCCCTGGAAGTGAGTTGCTCTTAATCTTTCTGTAAACATCCACATGTTCAGCTATCCAGAAGTTCTCCAAACCCTTTTGGGTTTTTATGGAGGCTTCATTATGTAGGCATGATTGATTAAACCACTAGCCATTGGTGATGTACTCAACCCTCAGCCTCTCTCCCCTCCCAGAGGTTGGGGGGTGGAGCTGAAAGTCCCAGCCCTCTAATCCTGCCTTGGTCTTTCTGGTGAACAGCCCCCATCTTGAAGCTACCTACCTGCTGCCATCAGTCAACTCATTAGCATGCAAAAGACATCATTTTGGCGCTTCTAAGGATTTTAAGAATTGAATGCCAAAAAATGGGTTGAAGACCAAATATATAGTTCACAATATCACAGGGGCAAATATGTTTTTCTGTTTTTAATTCATTGGACAGATAGCACATGTATCTACTACAAAATTCAAAAAATCACAGAAGGGTATACAGTGAAAAGTCTCCCTCCTACTCCTGCCCACAGTCACCCATTCACCATCGCAGAAGGCAAGGCTGTTCCATCCTCCCAAAGATAAGCAAGTATACATGTGTATATTTTTCCCTTTTAAAATAAATGAGTGTGCATTTTATACATCATTCTGCTCCTTGCTTTTTGACTTAATAACGCATTCATTTATTAATCTAGTAAATACAGTACTAAGGAGATCCTATTATGTGCCAAGCAGTGGCTGGGATTCACAGAGAACCACATAGATTCCCTGTGTCTAGAAACTTCCTGGGGGATATAATAGTAAACAAAGAAGTGTATGATGTCAGGTGAAGGAAAGTCAGTGCAGGAAGGGCAGAGTGCTCTTTTGCACAAGGTAATCAGGGAGTGCAGTCAGCGAGAGTCTTGTAGATACTTGGCCAAAGGACTCTAGGCAGAGAGGGCACCAGGGGAGAGACGCTGAAGTTGGGGGCATGCCAGGCTCTCATGCCTTTGGGACAACACAGGGATGAGATGCCTGAAGTGTCAAGGAGTGAAGAATGTGAGAAAAGAGATTGACTGCTCAGGGAGGGATCCAGTCAGGTAAATCCTTCTAAGGATGCAGATTTTATTCTAAGTGACGCAGAAGCCTTTGGATAGTTCTGAGCCAGAGAGAGACACGCTCACTGTGGTTGCTGGGTGAGCAATAGTGTAGACACAGGAAGGGTGGGAACAGGACACTGTCACAAGGTGCTTGTAAAAGTCCAGCTGAGCAGTCCTGGTGGCCTGGATCAGCCTGGTGGTGGCAGCACTGAGGAAAAGCCAGATTCTGAATATGTTTGGAAAATAGAGCCCACGTGATTTGCTAGGATGTGGAGTGTGAGAGAACAACAGGAGGTTAGATGAGCCTGAGGTTTTGGCCTGAACCACTGGGGGAATGGTCCACTGAACCTGAGACAGGGAAAAGCAGGAGAAGGGAGAAATCTAACCTTTGGTTTGGGACATGTTATGTTAGAGGTGCTGAGTCAATGTTCAAGAACTGGCAGTTAGATATAGGAGTGTAGACCTCAGGCGGAGGTCAGGGTTGGAGAGACAAATTTGAGGCCCATTCACACATAGGTGTTACCTAGAGCCCTGGGAACAGATGGGATTAGAGCAGCTTCCTGACATTTTTCACATAATGGCTCCACTCTGGATAAACAGAGAGAAAGACTGGGACTCCAGGGCCTCCTGCCCCTCCCAACAGGCCCAGCATCATCCCAAAGGCCAAGGGGATCAGTTGCACCTGCTACTCCTTTGCAGCTTCTTGCATTGCGTGGCCATGCGGTGTGAAGTAGGGGAAAGAGCCCCTAGAACACAGGGCAGCTCGGGAACTGATCAGCTGGGTGACAACAGCCATGGACCCCTCTCAGCCTGGTTGCAGCCCGCAGAAGTTTCAAATTTTGTGGTCTCTCAGGACCCTTCCTTCCAGCTGTAATGTTATTTGCCTGTAAGTCAAGTGGTATGAGGCGTACAAAAGGAATTCCCGTAAACAGCCCGCATGAAAAAATACATTACAAGGATGTTAAAAGAGAAAGAGGAAAGAGTGTAATCAACTGTGGAGTGCTTCTCTGGGGAGAGGAAGTTAATTTCAAACTTACTGAAAAGTTGCAAAAACTGTCCACCTCCTCCCCTATATATATATCTATCTATACAGATTGGTTTTTTAATATATATTTATATTTTTAATATTTTCCTGGCCCATTTGAGAGTAAGTTGCAAAACTGTATCCCTTCACCCCTTAATATTTCAACATGTATTTTCTAAAAACAAAGATATTTACCTTACATAACCAGAGTACAATTATCAGGAAACTAATGTCATTGATAAAAGCTTATTCAAATTTTGCCAGTTATCCCTTAGAGCAAAAAATAGTTGTTGGCCGGGCACAGTGGCTCACGCCTGTAATCCCAGCACTTTGGGAGGCTAAGGCAAATGGATCACCTGAGGTCAGGAGTTCAAGACCAGCCGGGCCAACATGGTGAAACCCCATCTCTACTAAAAATACAAGAATTAGCTGGGCGTGGTGGTGGGCGCCTGTAATCCCAGCTACTCGGGAGGCTGAGGCAGGAGAATTGCTTGAACCCAGGAGGCTGAGGTTGTAGTGAGCTGAGATTGTGCCACTGCCCTCCAGCTTGGGTGGCAGAGGGAGAATCCATCTAAAAAAAAAAAAAAAGAAAGAAAAAAGAAGTTTTAATTCTGGAGTACATATTGCATTTAGTTGTTGTGTCTCTTCAGTCTCTATGTCATTCATGGCCTTCATGTTTTTAAAGATTACATGTCTTGGATTTGGTTTACCTGGTGATTCCTTGTGATTGGATTTAGGTTTTGTATTTGGGGGCAGAAGGCTTTTTTAAGGGGGTAAGATCTAAGTCTGGCAAGTTGGGATGAACCTAGATGGAGATCAGGGCAGTGCTGCTGACACATGGAGAACAAGCCCTTTGGGTGGGGACTGGGCAGCTCAGAAACCTGAATATTCCCCTAAAAAGAGAATATTCCCCTGGTGTGGGCACAGAGCATGTTAAATATACTCTAAGCTCTTGGGCAAGATAAGGGACTCTCTCCCTAATGGATTTAGTCTCCCAGGTTATTCTGAATTTATCTAATAGATCATTGCTTCTGTATAGGGATGTGTTCCTTCATTTAATCCTTTGGTGACTTGAGAGGTGATGACGTTTCTGTTGTTTTACAAATGGGAAAACTGAGGCACAAGGAGCACAGCCATTTAGACAGAACTGGGCATTGAACCAGACCTCAGCCTTCAAGCTCACACTGCAACGTGCTGTTTCAAACCTGTTAAAGGGTTTTCTCCGCAATCAGTCCTTGCTTTGCTTTGCTCAAAACAAGACTTAAATAAAGACGCCAGCTCCATTTTCCACTCATGTCAGTGATTGATACTTGATTAATGTTCAGGATTGCTGTCATCTAGAGCATAATTTTCGCAGATGCAAAGACCAATTTTGTTGTTACTGAGGCGGAAAGATCTATTTCCTCATAAGTTAGCAAGCAGATTTGGAGGGAAGCATGAACCACAGGGTGTCTTGCTGACTGATTCTGAAAGGAAGCTGTGCCACATTTGGCATTGTTAGCATTTATGGCTGGTGGGTCAGAAGGTCCAAGTACATGAGTATGGCCACCTCCTAGGCTGCTGCAATGCAGCTATGTAACATTCAGCATAGCCACAGACTTCTAAAGCGATCATATCTGCTTTCTCAGTGTCACCCTGAGTGGCACAGGGAACCTTGGAGAGCTCCCTTCCTTGACTTTCCAGAGGTGACAGTGATTGTTAGAGTCCTGTAACCTGCCTCCTTACCCAACCGAGAATTCTCCTGAAGAAGACTTGCTGCTTGTCAGAAACAGTGAGCCAGCCGGCAGCCTGCCTGGGACTCTTATTCAGGTGCAGCCGAAGGAGTACTGGGTTCCAATCCAGCTTCCTGCCACACGCTGCCTAACCGCTCTCAGCTGTTGGCAATAGGAGCAATGTGCTGAGTGCCTGGCCCCAGTTCTTAGCACAGATATGTAATCATTCTTGGTTTTTCTTCTTCTCCTTTATTTTCTGTCTGTTCTTTGCCTCCGTGTGGATCCCCGTACCTCTTCCCCTTCTCTGACTCCTTCAGTAAAATCAAGAGTTATTTTATACCAAAATATAAATCAATTACAGAAGCTGGGAGGCCAGATCTGACAGCTCCCACTCATCTCTGACCAGGAGAGGAAAAGACCCTTCAAATTCTAATTTGAAAAGCAATGAGCTTGACCTTCAGAGGTTGGGCTGCCCACAAAGAATCACTTCCTAATTTTGACTGGGGAGATAAGGACTGGAAGTTGGGGAGGGCATAAGCATATTGAGAGGGGGAGAGGTGAGCCGTGGGATGCTGGAAGATACTCGTCAAGGGAAGCTATAGGGATCCCTAGCCAGTGACCTGTTTTGGAGGAGGGCCCAGGCTGTGTGTATGTGTTTGGGAAGTGGGGGTAATGGCTGGCCATCTTATGTTTAAAATTAAAATAGCTTCCCTGGAAGTATGAATATGGAAAATAAACAGTCTGCAAGCTTAGATAAATGGTTGTGCATGTAAAATGGATTAATAATGTCAGTGTTTGGAAAGTGCCTGCCCAGGGTATGTGGTAGCCATTTTTGTAGTGTAGAAGGACAGACTCTGGAACCAAATTGCCTGCATCCCCATCCCAGCTCCAACATTTCTAGTTGTGCAGCCTTGGGAAAGTTGCTCTATCTCTATGTGTCTCACTTGGTTTTCTCTTCTGTAAAATGAGCATAAGCATAGTACACACATAATAGTGTTGTGAAAATTGGGTGGATTCATGTACAAAAGGCAAATGCCTCGCATATATTAAGCTTGAGGTAAGGGTTATTACCTACTGTACTGATGAGAGAGTCCATATGAAAATTGCCACTGGTTATTGCTCCGATGCAGGCATATTTGAGGACACCAACAAAAAGGCTGGTAATCTTGAAATTAGATCACAAGCTTTATTTCAAGGCTAGATCTCTGCAGAAGATAAAGCCAGGCATCTCACCTGTGGGTTAAGAGTCACCCGTGGCACAGAGCATGCTTACTCTTCTGAAGTTCTAGCTCTTGAAAGGAGACAGTTGGGGCTCTTTGCCTCTGTTCGTGACAATGTGTCCTTTGAACAAGGATCTGACACCACTGCATTAGTTTGCGAGGGCTACCATAACATAGTGCCACAATCTGGATATCTTAAGTGACAGAAATGTGTCTCACAGTTCTGGAGGCAGGAGGTCCAAGATCAACATGTCAGCAGGATTGGTCCCTTCTGAGGGCTGCGAGAGAGAATCTGCTACCTGCCTCTCTCCTGGCTTCTGGTGGTTTGCTGGAAGGCTTGGGCAATCCTTGGCTTGTAGATGCCTCACCCCATCTCAGCTTTCATCTTCACCAGGTGCTCTCGCTGTGCATGTCACTCTCTATGTCCAGAGTTCCCTCTGTAATGACACAGTCAGATTACATTAGGGCCCACCCTCATGACCTTGTCTTCATTTGGTCATTTGCAAAGACTCTATTTCCAAATAAGGTCACGTTCACAGGTGCTAGTGTTTAGGACTTCAACATCTTTTAGGGAGAGACTTAACCCATAAAACTCACAATTCCTCCACCCATGTCTGAATTGCTGACACTGCCTTCCAGCTGGCCGATCTTCCCATCCCACTCACCTTCCACACGGGCTGAAAAATCATTCTTCGACTGCATTTTCACCACAGAGGCATCGTACTGATACTTCTGTCAGAAAAGAACATCAAGC
Organism: Symphalangus syndactylus; assembly: GCF_028878055.3. Classification (NCBI taxonomy): domain Eukaryota; kingdom Metazoa; phylum Chordata; class Mammalia; order Primates; family Hylobatidae; genus Symphalangus; species Symphalangus syndactylus. Next base: position 95,831,794 of record NC_072428.2, on the reverse strand, counting down.
TCAAATGTGTCAAAATCAAACACTATCATGTTGAAAGGCAAGCTTGTATAATGTTGTAGGGAGAGGATATGACCTGGTTATTGGGTAAAGAAAACTAAGGCTTTATTTTGTGTGAGAGACTCTCTGTTGGCCCAGTGCTCTGTCAGAAGTTCAGTGGGGGAAGGAGAGAAATGGCCATTTGAGGTCATTTGAGTTGGATTTAGATGAGCCTGATACACAAGACCCTCCCTGAGCTCTGTTCTGTCCTGAGAGGAGGCCCACAGTGCCAAAGAATTCACATCTAGAGCTGAGCCTCCACACATCCCCACTCTGCTGCTGCCCAGCCCCGTGAACTTGGACCTGCCTTTCTGGGGCTTAGGGTTCTCATTGGTCCTGAGGAAGGCTTAAGAATGGAGCGACCGCTGGGCGCGGTGGCTCATGCCTGTAACCCCAGCACTTTGGGAGGCCGAGGCGGGCAGATCACGAAGTCAGGAGATCGAGACCATCCTGGCTAACATGGTGAAACCCCGTCTCTACTAAAAACACAAAAAATTAGCGGGGCATGGTGGCGGGCGCCTGTAGTCCCAGCTACTCAGGAGGCTGAGGCAGGAGAATGGCGTGAACCCAGGAGGCGGAGCTTCCAGTGAGCCAAGATCGCACCGCTGCACTCCAGCCTGGGCGACAGAGCGAGGCTCCATATCCAAAAAAAAAAAAAAAAGAATGGAGCGACCTTTGACTGAGCAGCTGCTGTGTGTATGTAACTTCCTCTTTAATCCTCTCAACAAGCCGCTAAGGTAGATTTTGCTATGCCCATTTCATCCACAAGAAACTTCAGAGAAATTAAGAGACCCCAAAGCCCACATTTCTTGTGTTACGTGACCCTGCCTCTTTAACTAACTCTTGAATCAGTGGTTTTTCCATCCCAGCTACATAGTCCATTCACTTGGACTATTAGTTATTAGTAATAGTTAGCGGTTTAGCATCTCTGAGAGTGGATACTGGTATTTTGTGAGTGCTTTCCAAGCGATTTTGATGTATTTCTAGTGTTGAGAACCACTGCTATAAATGCTCTGTGGATCTTCCCTGTTCTGGAAGCCCCAGTGAGTGCACATTGCCTCTATGGTCATCGCTAAACTCCTCAGCCTGGAGTCTGGAGCCTTCCACTAACCGCTGTTCTCCTTTCCAGCTTTCCCAACCAGTGTTCCTTTGTTGTAGTTTCACATGTTGTGATCAGCTGCCCCTTGGGTTCCTTATGGGTTGGACGCGTCAGCATGGTGCTGTCTGGCCTCTGCCAGGTGACACAGATTCTGGCTTTCTGGCCCTGACTTTGTTCTTGATTCAGAGATTGTCTGCACCAGGTTTTACAAATTATCTCAACCCACTAGTGTATCATGAAATCAGCAGAGTGGTACATTTGAAAATAAAAGAAGGAAACAGAGTGGATCACAGTAAGGGAAAGGTGTGGAGCTATATATACAGTATATAGTCTTCATGAAAAGTACTTATATTTCTTGCAGCAGGTTCCAGTGCAGTCAAAAATGTTTGAACTGTTGAATGTTTGAATGAAATGTTTGAACCTATACCAACACATATTTATCATTGCTTTTAGAACCTGGGGCAAAATTCTCCTTCTCTAAGATCATGGAATAGTAGAGGGAAAGACCTAGAGGTCATGTTGCCGACTGATCCCCAATACCAGGGCCAGGCAGCTACACAAGGATCCCTAGGGAACTTGTTAAAAATGCTTATTCCTCAGGCCCAGTGCTGGGAATTATAATTCACTTGATCCAGGAATGTGTATTTTCTGATTCTGAGTTTCATGAACCTCTGATCTAATCTACTTTCTTCATTTGATATTGAGTGACATGCCCAAGGTCACATAGCTCATTAGTGACAGTACTGGGTTCTCCATCCCTTGCCCTCCTCCATCTTTTCACTCCACCAGTCTCTAGAGAAGAGCAAGGCAGTGGTTCTGGCCCAGACTGCAAGATAAAATTAACTGTAAAAGTTTTTGAAAATGTGGTTGCCCTGGCTAGCCCCACCCCAAACCAATTAAGCAGTCTATGGAGGTGGGCCTGAATGTCGGGCCTTCTGGGCGTGCTTCTCAAACTTTAGGGTGCGTGCAACTCACCTGAGGATCTTGTTAAAATATAGGTTCTTCTTCCATGGGTCTGGGGTGGGGCATTTCTACTAGGTTGGTGCAAACGTAATTGTGGTTTTTGCCATTAAAAATGGGATTTGAACCCATTTTTAAAAATGGCAAAAAGCATGATTAATGGGCTCCCATTGATGCTGCTGCTTGTCCAGGGACCACGCTTTCTGTAGCAAGGCCTTAAGGCATGGTTCCAGGTCCCTAAAAGCCTGAAGATTTCCACACCTCTGCCAGCATCTCCCTTGCCTAGCTCAGTTTGTACCTTCTGGATTTGCATGTGATCGCTCTTCAGCAGTGATTTTCCACTGTATCATTTATTAAAAGTCAGCCTCCCTAAGTATCTTGTCAGAAGGGATGGACCTTGGTTGCAAATTTTTCCCCCTTGCCCTCCCCACCTCATCCACCTGGTACTGTATTCTTCTCTACAACATTTACTAAGCTTTGTAACAAGCTGCATGACCAACTCTGGCTTAGGGCTCTGCATCCAGCAAATAGTTAGGCACATCTAACTGGATGGGATGCAAAGGTGCACCAGACCCACAGCCTTTCTTGGAGGAGCTTATTGTCTGGTAGGTGTAGTAAGAAAAGTACAAAAGTCATTATAGCTCATGCCTGCTGAGAGGCACAGATACTGTGCAGACGGGTTGAGAGCAGGGAGCCAGATTACATGGGTTCAAATCCCAACTCAACTACTAGACAGTTGTGTAGTCTTGGAAAAATCATTGATCGTCAATTTCCCCAATTATAAAATAGGGATAAGAATAGTACATAATTCACAGGATTCTTTTACAAGTTAAATCAGTTAACGAATATCAAGTGCTGGCAAGTATATGTGACTGCTAGTATGATTTAGTTATATTGCTGGTAAGTATATGTGAGTGCTAGTATGATTTAGTTATATTGAACGCAGTATCATGACATTTGTGCTAGACCTTGAAGTATTCATTACATTTAGATATTCAGAAGTGGAGAAAGGGCACTCCTGGTGGTGGCAGCAACATGGGCAAAGGCAGAAAGACAGACATACAATGACATATAGAGCTAGGAGTTTAGTTTGACTGACACAGCAGTAGTGCTGAGGGGAGCAGTAGCAAATGGGCTTAGAAAGCCACTTGATGTCAGTTGGTGGAAATCCTTCAAGGCCACACGAAAGAGTTCAGCTTTGTTCTGGAAGCAACAGAGTGCCGTCCTGGAAGATCTTTTAAATCTATCTTTTCATACAAAGGTTGCCCAGTGTGATGTGGCTGTGAATAGAGCATAATAACCACTCACCCCTTTTAGGTGGTTGTGGTTATTTTCTTCATCCCTATTCGTGTCTGCTTCATGTTGCTGGTGTGGGCTTCTCATTGTCTGAGTGAACATTCAAAGCAAGTAAGTAACCTTGGGCCAGGTCACCAAAAGGATTACATAGTACGGAATCCTCCATCTAGACATTGGAACTCATGGCCCGAGTCTCTGGGCCACTCTTTGCCATTGGAATCTTGTCACCTTCCAGCCACAAAATTCTTAAAAGATCATACTCCCCGTTACGAGCTTTGAGCAGGAACCTGCAGCTCCCACGCTGTTGTTATTCCTCTCGCCCCTTCATTATTGTTATGTTTTGTTTTGTTTAATGAGAATTTGGGGTTAGCTGTGACATCACCCCCACCTCCAATTAATTTTTTACCCAAGGCAGCACATCTTAAGACACAAGGAGGAGAGGGTGGGTGAAGAGTCCCCCTCCCCTCTAAGTCTTAACCCTATATGGTCAAATGATAGGCTAATTCTTAACACACACACACACACACACACACACACACACACACACGGGCGCGTTAGTAGGCAGCATGCTAGAGCTGCATGCTACTATGTGACCTAATGGCAAATTGTTTAACTTCTCTACATACCCAACTGTAGCATGAGGATTATAAGAGTATCTACTTCGTGGAATTGTCATAAGGATGAACTGAGTTTAGTACAAGTAAAGCAGTTAGGACCGTGTGCTCTGCACATGATCAGTGATCAATAAGCATTAGCTAGTATTGTTACAATGGAGGAAGTTTGAAAAGTTTATTAGAGTGAGAAAGAAAATTTAATCACCATTTGGGAAAGGCGCAAAAGAATTTATCAAAGCATTGTATGTGAAAATCTATGGCAATACATTTGAAAATCTAGAGCAAATGGAGAATTTCTTGGCAAAATAAAATGTCCCCAAAGAGGTAGAACACCTGAATAGACCAATAATCATAAAATACATTAGAAATTTTATTAAAGAGATTCCCTTTTTTTAAAAGTCCTCATGGTCTTATAACTGGGTACTAGCTAGTCTTCAAAAACCAGGTAGATCCTTTGTTATTCAAACTATTTCAGACCATAGCATAAGATGAAAATTTCCCCCAATTCGTTTTATGAAGCCAGCATGACCTGAATACCCAAACCTAAAAAGAACACATCTCTTCTATCTCAAAAGCTTTGAGAAAAAAAGGTTACCCTAACATAGAAAGATGGAGAAGAAAGTAAGGCTCTGTGTGCACAACATGTACTTGCTTTAAAGCAGTGGGTCTCCAAGTGGGCAGCACCAGCCCCCACTCCCAGAGATCCTGATTTAATTAGTCTGGGGAAGAGCTGGTCCGTAAATATGTTTTCCAGCTCTCTGGAACAATTGCTTTAGGGGAACTGGAAATTATATAAGCCCACAGGCCTGGTTTACAGCTCCAATCCATCCCATCTCAACAGCAGTTCAAGAAGAGACTTTTCGCCCAAACTTTGGCATGATCAGAGGTAAGAGAGACATTCTTTGGCCATAGATGTGTCAAGTCTCCCATCAGAGTCTTAAACGTGTTCCACAAAACCGCAATTGCCATATCTTCGGAGACCAGAGACCTAGCCAGGAACAAACCACTCATATTTTCAAATTCTGAGCCAGCAGTCTTGCCTGCTGCAAAAGAAGGCCAGGAAAACCTAGAGAGAGTTTTCATCACTGGAATCCAGTGGGATTTTAATGACAGACCTGTCATTATCGTGCGGCAAGGTAATTAAGCACACGTGGCAAGCAGTTCACATAAATAATTAAATAGCAATGCGTGTACACAGTCAATCCATGTTTTCAGCTTCCCTGTTCTTCATGCATCCTGCATTTCCTATATTCAGCCCCAATATGGATAGGACCGTTGCCACTCGGTGACTGAAGCCTCATCACTCCGTCCTGGGAAGCCCACAGAAGAGGGAGGGACTGGATCCTATTTCTTCAGTGGTTGGTGTTCCCTGACAAGGAACTCTAGAGTCCCTTTGGATCACCCATCTTCAGAACCCAAGAAAATGATTAGCTGTACTGTCTTCAGCCCCAGTTTTTAAGGGTAAATCTAGTTTCAATCCCTTGTTTCATTAAATAATACGTATAAGGCAACTTGAACAATTCTTACCATAAAACAATATCAAAAATAAATAAGTGAGTGGATTGGTGGCTTAGGTTTGATTAATATAGATTTGATTAATTAATTAATATATGATTAATTATATTCCAGTGTACCCCACACCACCTCTCATCCACAGCAGGAAATCTCACTGGGTCCTCAGAGTCACTGCATCATTCAACAAAGTGAAAAGAAAAGACAAATAATGCCAAGGGGTGGTGTTGAAATGGTCTAATGTCTGGTGTTTGCTTTATAATCTTCCCTAAAAACAACATTTAGGGGGTGGGAATAGATTAAACAGGATTAACGGGATATTAATTGTTGAAACTGGGTAGTAGGCATATAGTCACTGCATCATTCAACAAAGTGAAAAGAAAAGACAAATAATGCCAAGGGGTGGTGTTGAAATGGTCTAATGTCTGGTGTTTGCTTTATAATCTTCCCTAAAAACAACATTTAGGGGGTGGGAATAGATTAAACAGGATTAACGGGATATTAATTTGTTGAAACTGGGTAGCAGGCATATGTGGTGTTTGTTGCACTTTTCTCTTTTTGTGTATGTTTGAAATTTTTCCATAAAATCAAAGCGTACAAGGGAGAATGTTGGGTCCAGTCTCTCTTGCCAACTGCAAGATCTCATTGCAAAGGTCTCTATACCTATCGCCAGAGCCCTCTTGAATAAGGTGTGCCTTACCATGTTAAAAAAATAATAATAATACGAGAGAGACAACGTGTTAATAGGGATGAGCTTCCATTAGCACATAACTGATGGAAGGTCCTGGACCCTGAAATCACGGGAATATCCCAAAAGAGGGACTGGAGTCTCAGTGTAGTTATGTTTCTTGTGGTTGGCAGTGTTTATACAATGCCTGGCTGAGCTAATGCTGTATAAAAGGTATCCAGCAGATATCATCATTATTATTGTAGATGTTGTTATTGTAGCCCAGGACAAGGGGATCTAGTGGGAAAGCAGCTGAGGAAAAAAAGGATTTCTTCGAGGTATTTAATTTGAAATTGTTTTAGCCCTTATAGGTGAGAATGCACAGAGGAAAAGTGTGAGTCTTTGTTCCCGTAGAATGATTTCACCAGCTCAGTCTGGCAGCTCCACCTTTTCAGTTAATGCTGACAATGTCAGGCACTCTATCAGGAAGGGAAAGCGTAAGTGTGGAGGCTAGAAAGTTCCAGAGCTTATGGAGAGATCTGTTCATGGCTCCAGGAAGAATATTCTAATAGGTATTCTCTCTTCGCTTGCTCCTTTACCTTCTTGCTTTGTCCCATATTTGTATTCTCTCTCACTCTCTCTCTCTCTCTCTATTCACTTTGATTAGAGTTTGGAAGACTTAGAATATCTTCCTTTTGAATAGGGCCTGGTCTGGTCAATGATGTTTACATGTCAACATTCAGGAATCACTTTCATTTACTCTCAAGCTCCACCATGTAAGAAACTCCAAAGCCAGCCAGATCAATTTTTTTAAAAACAAAAAAACAAAAAAACATGAAAGGAGGTTGCTAAAACTTCAGAACAGCACACAATAGCCAACAGAGCCTCAGCTGGAGGGCGAGGAGGGTGGGAAGAGCATGCTTGAGTCAGATGTTAAGCAAAGATTATTGATGGTCTACTTAATCTGCAGAGGATCACCTTGACGGGAGCTGGGCTGCCTGTCCTGATTTCTGTCCAACTGTGGAATTTCTGAGTGATGGCAGATTGGCCTCGCCAGTCGCAGCAGCTGCCCCAGGCTCTGAGGCCCACTGAGAGGCAGTCTGAGGAAAGGACTGTAGTTGGGTTTTTTTGTTTGTTTTGTGTGTTTGGGTTTTTGGTTTCGTTTTTAGCATTTACCGGCTGAGAATCCCTTATATGTATTTAGGACTTCATGATGTGGAAAGCTTATTTTATTCTGAATCATCTCACTGGACGTTCCCAGCATCCCTGTAAGGTGGGCTGACCAGAGGTCTCAAACCCATGTTTACAGATGAGGAAACTAATACTCAGAATTTAGTGATTTTTACAGAGCTACAACTAAATTATTAAGTTCCCTGCCATTAGGAGGGTTAACAATCCAGAAAGACAAGATGATGTGCCAAATACTATCTTAAATATGCAGCGGCTGGAATTTGGCTGGGGCTCAAAAGGATTGAAAGGATGGATGCATGGATGGATGGGTGGATGGATGGATGGATGATGGATGGATGATGGATGGATGGATGGATGATGGATGGGTGGGTGGGTGGATGGATGGAAGGATGGATGGAAGGAAGGAAGGATGGATGGATGGATGGATGGATGGAAGGAAGGATGGATGGATGGATGGATGGATGGATGGATGGATGGATGGATAGATGGATGGATGAATGGATGGGTGGGTGGACGGACGGAGGGGTGGATGGATGGGTGGATGGGTGGACAGATGGAAGGATGGATGGATGGGTGAATGGATGAATGGATGGATGGATGATGGATGGATGGATGGATGGATGGATGGGTGGGTGGGTGGATGGATGGAAGGATGGATGGAAAGATGGATGGATGGATGGATGAATGGATGGGCAGGTGGACGGATGGAGGGGTGGATGGATGGGTGGATGGGTGGACAGATGGAAGGATGGATGGATGGGTGGATGGATGAATGGATGGATGGATGATGGATGGAGCTCCTGGAGGTCAAAAAGTGGATCTTACTCACCTTTGTACCCCTGGTGCCCACTACAATGCTTTGACATATAGGACCTACTCAGTAAATATTTGTTGAATGAATAATCTGCTTGTCTATGCATATACTTTGTATGTAGGTAACTTTCTGAGCTTTAAAGAATGGAAGGGACTGACAGATGCATTGTGGATACAATTATTTATCAGCACATATGATTCACCATATTGTGATGTAGAAAATCATCCATTCATTCATGTATTTCTTCAGTAGATATTTTTGAGTGCCAACTATCTACTAGATTCTATCTAGGTATTGGTAATGCAACAGTGAACCAAAGCAGATGACAACAAGTAAAGTCCCTGCTTTCATGGAAATCATCTTTTAATGGGAGACAGCAGGCAGCAAGCAACTAAATAGACAATATGTTAGTACTGAGAAGGAAAAGTGAAGCTGATGAGGTAAAAGAGAGTGATGATGTAGGGTTGCTATTTTCACCACAAAGGTTTCTCTGATACAGTGTCATTTGAGCAGAGACCCAAAAGAATTGAGGAGACAAGTCAGGAGGTTTTTAGGGGAATAACATTCCAGTCAGAAGAAACAGCAGGTGCAACAGCACTGAGGCAGGAGCATGCTTAGTGGGTTTGAGGAACAGCTATGAGCCCAGCCTGACTGGAGGGGGAAGTAAACGAGGCAGACAGCTACAGGAGGTTAAAGGGATTTGAGCAGAAGAGTGACGGATCTCCAAAGCTACTGCTGCCATCTAAATTAGCTGCTAGTGTGGTAAAGGGTTACCCACAGGCCTGATAGTGATCCCACTCCTGCCAACATCGGCACCATGTTACTTGGTATTGACCTACAATGCCCACTCAGAACAACTGCATACTCAGCAGTTGTCCCTGGGTGCTGGAGGGGCCTTGGGGGTCCATGGTTCCAAGCTGCTAAATCAAACTACGAATTCATTTCCACTATCATCTCAAGTAGTTGTGACTTCATAGTCCTAAAACTTCTCCCAAGGGAAAAAAAAATCTATAATTCATATACATTTGCAATCTTTACTTAGGTTTACTTAGATTTTGGCTTTTACTGTTGCCCAGACTGGAATGCAGGGGAGCAATATCAGCTCACTGCCACCTCTGTCTCCCAGGTTCAAGTAATTCTCCTGCCTCAGCATCCTGAGTAGATGGGACTACAGGCACACACCACCATGCCCAGTGAATGTTTTTGTATTTTTTAGTAGAGACAGGGTTTCATGATGTTGGTCAGGCTAGTCTCGAACCCCTGACCTAAGGTGATCCGCCCACCTTGGCTTCTCAAAGTGTTGGGATTACAGGAGTGAGCCACCACGCCCGGCCTATTTTGGCTTTTGTTTTGTTTTGTTTTGTTTATTTTGTTTTTGGGATAGAGTTTCACTTTGTCCCCCAGGCTGGAGTACAGTGTCACAATCTCGGTTCACTGCAACCTCCGCCTCCCGGGTTCAAGCGATTCTCCTTCCTCAGCCTCCTGAATAGCTGGGATTACAGGCGCCCGCTACCATGCCCAGCTAATTTTTGTATTTTTAGTAGGGATGGGGTTTCACCATATTGGCCAGGCTGGTCTCAAACTCCTGACCTCAGGTGATCCACCTGCCTCGGCCTCCCAAAATGCTGGAATTACAGGAGTGAGCCACTGCGCCCAGCCAGGTTTTCTTTTCTTTTTTCTTTTCTTTTTTCTTTTCTTTTCTTTTCTTTTCTTTTCTTTCCTTTTCTTTTCTTTTCAAGGAGAAAGAAAGGCCAGGCGCAGTGGCTCATGCCTATAATCCCAGCACTTTGGGAGGTGGAGGCAGGCAGATCACCTGAGGTCAGGAGTTCAAGACCAGACTGACCAAAATGGTGAAACCCCGTCTGTACTTGAAAAATAAAAAAATTAGCCGTGCGTGGTGGTGGGTGCCTGTAATCCCAGCTACCTGGGAGGCTGAGGCAGGAGAATCGCTTGAAGCCAGGAGGCAGAGGTTGCAGTGAGCTGAGATCGCAACATTGCACTCCAGCCTGGGCAACAGGAGCAAGACTCCGTCTCAAAAAAAAAAAAAAGGAGTAAGAAATAATGTAGGTTAAGGGGACAACTTTTCTTCTTAAAGAGACTTTATTTTTTAAGATAGTTTATATTTAAAAAAAAATTGAGACGATAATACCAGTTGAATATCTCTTATCCAGAATGCTTGGGACCAGAAGTGTTTGGGATTTCAGATGTTTTCTGACTTTGGAATATTTGCATATGTACATAATGAGCTGTCTTGGGGATGAGACCCAAGGGTAGACACAAAATTCATTTATGTGTCATATACACGTAATACACATAGCCTGAAGGTACATTTATACAACATTTTTCATAATTTTGTGCATGAAACAAAGTTTTAGCTATGTTTTTACTGTGACCCATCACATGAGGTCAGATGTGAAATTTTTCAGCTGTGGCATCATGTCAGCACTCAGAAAGTTGCAGATTTGAAAGCATTTCGGATTTTCTGATTAGGGATGCTCAACCTGTACAGAGAGCTGCCATATATATCCTGCACCTGGTTTCCCCTATAATTAACATCTTACATTAATGTGGTATATCTGCTACAATTCTTGAACCAATATTAACACATTATTATTAACCAAAGTCCGTAGTTTATTCAGATTTCCTTAGTTTTGCACAATAGCTTTCTCTTCCAGGATCTCATCTAGGGCACCACCTTACATGTCTCCTTAGCCGCCTCTTTTTTTTTTTTTCAAGGTGGAGTCTCACTCTTTTGCCCAGGCTGGAGTGCAGTGGTGTGATCTTAGCTCACTGCAACCTCTGCCATCCAGGTTCAAATGATTCTCCTGCCTCAGCCTTCTGGGTAGCTGGGATTACAGGCACACGCCACCATGCCCAGCTAATTTTTTGTACCTTTAATAGAGATGGGGTTTCACCATCTTGGCCAGGCTGGTCTTGAACTCCTGACCTTGTGATCCACCTGCCTCGGCCTCCCAAAGTGCTGGGATTATAGGCGTGAGCCACCACGCCTGGCCCTTAGCCTCCTCTTAGCTGTGCCAGTCTCTCAGACTTTCCTTGTTGTTTTTTTTAATAACCGTGACAGTTTTGAGGGGTTCTGGTCAGGCCTATTATAGGATACCCTTCTCTTATTTGCATCACATATATCAAGGGTAATGTACTCTCAGCATGGTTTATCACTGTTAATGTTGACCTTGATCACCTGACTGAAGTAGTGTTTGAGGCAGTATTTGTCAAGTTTGTCCTCTGTGAAATTACTCTTCTCCCACAGCCTCTCCTGCCCTGCTTTTTCCATGCTGTACTCTCTGGAAGGAAGTCACTGTGCACAACCTACACTTAAGAAATGGGGAGGGGCCGGGCGCAGTGGCTCACACCGGTAATCCCAGCACTTTGGGAGGCTGAGGCAGGCGGATCACAAGGTCAGGAGATCGAGACCATCCTGGCTAACACGGTGAAACCCCATCTCTACTAAAAATACAAAAAATCAGCCGGGCATGGTGGCAGGCGCCTGTGGTCCCAGCTACTAGGGAGGCTGAGGCAGGAGAATGGCGTGAACCCGGGAGGCGGAGCTTGCAGTGGGCCGAGATCACACCACTGCACTCCAGCCT